>NC_081558.1:205137186-205383366 GCF_022355385.1 Mustela nigripes | reverse complement strand
TTTGTTTGTTTGTTTATTTATTTATTTATTTGACAGAGAGAGATCACAAGTAGGCAGAGAGGCAGGCAGAGAGAGAGAGAGAGAAGGAAGCAGGCTCCCTGCCGAGCAGAGAACCCGATGCGGGACTCGATCCGAGGACCCTGAGATCATGACCTGAGCCGAAGGCAGCGGCTTAACCCACTGAGCCACCCAGGCGCCCCCGAAAGTAGTTTTTTTGTTTGTTTTTTTTAGATTGTGATGAAAGAAAAACTCCCTAAGGAAGCCATTTTAGACTTCTTTCTAAGTCAGCATGACTGTATATAAACTTTGTTCAAACTGAAAGTCTGATTTATGGCCCACCACGCATGCATTGTGCACTTGCTTTGTGAATGAGTAGCCTAAAGGAAAACCATCTTGTCCTTGAGATATCAATCAGTGCTTCTACTCTCCAAATTCCTTGATGTTAAAACTTAGGATTTCTACCTATATGCTCATCTACAATTTTTTTGAGCTTTTGCAAGATGTAGAAAAGCACATTATCCTATAAAGACTGTTCGTTCTCTGGAGCACTTTGTTTCTCCTGAAGATCCTCTTTCCTGGACAGCTGTCCTAATTGGGGCTCTATTCTCTTCCATATTGGAGTTCTCTTTCTGGTAAATTTACATCACCAGTTGCTTCCAAAGATGATGAATTATCATTAGCAGTTGCAAAAGATTTTTATTAGAGCACTGAGATGCATACATTTTCATTGAGGTCAAATAACTATTCTAAATGATTTTCACTCACATTAAATCCTAAATTTTCCTGTACACGCAAAACAACACACACACAAAAGCAATAGCTGTGGATTTGCTCTTCTATTAGCAGCAGAGAAACTTCACTAAGGATTAGATGAAGGCTGTTTTAGGTCCATATTGTCAAAGGCTTACATAGAAAATGAACTAATTCTAATAACGATTTGATTTCTTCATCCATTTGAATCTGCCACCTCAAAATATGCCTCCTTGTCCTGGTCATTATTTTAATCTGGGTATTTTAAAGAAAACACAGACACAGAAGAAGATCTGAAAATTGAGTAGAAGTTATCCTTTTATAAGAGACATTTATATTCATAAGGGAAACCTCTGTTTGTAAGAGTGCCTCTGCCCCACCGCATGCCAGGAAAAGGGGAAGGACTCAACAGTCCAGAAATCTCAGTCTGAGTAACAGCTTCAGCCTTGTTTACTGGTCTTTTCCTGGTCATCTCTATAACTGACTCTCTACCCCCAAAATCTTCCTTTGTCTTGAGCTACAGATGGTATTTAAGCTGATGGCTTTGGCCATTTCAAGGGGTTACTCCCCACCTTGGAGTTATACAATAATTATTAAACTTTGGTCTGACTCCAGTTCATCTATTTTTGAAAAAATTTTTAAAAGATTTTATTTACTTATTTAACAAACAGAGATCACAAGTAGGCAGAGAGGCAGGCAGAGAGAGGAAGGGAAGCAGGCTTCCCGCTGAGCAGAGAGCCCAATGTGGGGTTCTATCCCAGGACCTGAAATGCCTTAGCCTGAGCCTAAGGCAGAGGCTTTAACCCACTGAGCCACGCAGGTGCCCCAGTTCATCTGTTTTAAATCAATTTAATTATTAGACCAGTCAAAGAATCTCAATAGTAGAAGTAAAATGTTCCTCTCTCCAGCACAGTAAAAGAATCCAAGTAAAGTTCATAATGCTCTATTTGACAATGTTAATGTAAAATTATTTAAAAAGGTCAATATCAAAGATAAAATTATTGGTTGCCTTAGTAATAATAAAAAGTGTAAATCTGGAAAAGGACAACATCTTGGTAAAGACAGGTAAGATTCCTATGAAGAAGTAACAGTTTTAAGTATTGCAAACAAATAACTCATAATTGTATCCAAACAAACTATAATATTCTGCTAATGAAAGAGGAAGTTGTAGTTTTAAAGTTTTAAAAGCCTTCATGAATATCAACAGTAGGTTAGTTTGGTAATCAATGCTTTTCTTTTCTTTTTTTTTTTAATTTTTTATTTTTTATAAACATATATTTTTATCCCCAGGGGTACAGGTCTGTGAATCACCAGGTTTACACACTTCACAGCACTCACCAAAGCACATACCCTCCCCAATGTCCATAATCCCACCCCCTTCTCCCAACCCCCCTCCCCCCAGCACCCCTCAGTTTGTTTTGTGAGATTAAGAGTCACTTATGGTTTGTTTCCCTCCCAATCCCATCTTGTTTCATTGATTCTTCTACCCACTTAAGCCCCCATGTTGCATCACCACTTCCTCATATCAGGGAGATCATATGATAGTTGTCTTTCTCTGCTTTTCTTTACCTCATAAATCACATCTGTTGTATTATTATCCTTGTGCCTTTGTATTGCTGGTTTTTAGGCTGTTAGTATACTGTTTTATATAACAAAGCACACACAAGAGATTTTCTTCTCTTTCTTGATTGGGCTACTACTCTGCCATGCTAGATTCTAAATCTTCCCTTCCCTACCCCCCAAACACACCTATGGTACTTCTGTGCAAACAGTACTCCTTTTCTCTACTCAAGGATTTTCCCATGATTTTACTCAGATTACTTCCACTCCTTCAACCCGACACACCAAGATGGGACTGCCATTTACAGTTCTTGGGAGATATGGCAAGATTTTGGCAATTCTATAGTTTCTCTTTTTTAATTTTCATAGAAAAGCTTCTAGGAACAGCAGTGTTAATGTTGGGGAACTTGAAAAAAAATAAGAAATCTGGCAAGTTACATAAGAATCATCTTAATCTTTTATTTATTTTCTTTTTCAATTAAAAAAAAGATTTTATTTATTTGACACACACAGAGAGACATAAACAGAGAGTAGTAGAAGGAGAGGAAGAAGCAGACATCCCCTGAGCAGGGAACCCAATGCTCTATCCCAGGACTCTGAGATCATGACCTGAGCTGGAGGCAGATGTTAATGACTGAGCCACCCAGGCACCCCATTTTTAAAAGTTTAAACAAGAAGTTGACCATCTCTAATTGCTGGTATTGAACTTGAATATACCAAGTGAGGTGTGAGAATGCTTTTTTTCTTAAGTTATTTTTGTTCATGGTGTTAGTATTAAAGACAGTAACATTGTGATGTGACACTAATAATAATAATTAAAGTGAGGAATATAGGATTTGTCACAGCACTCAGGATTTCCAGGGATCTTTTCCTGAGAGGTAGTCATATATTTTTCTCTCAGTCTTTTATTAAGTATTATAGTTAATACAAATATTTTCAAATAAAATTAGCTCACCCTTTCTTCACGCATTTCTCCTAAATGCTAAATTTGTTTTCATTTCTACTCTTTATTCTGGGTACTCTTCATGAGGCTAATGAAACAAGATCCCATAGGAGTTGAAGCCTATTCATATGAAGGAATTTCTGTAGTACCAGGGGTACTCAGCAACTCTTTGGTTAAACAAAGAATTGCATATTAAAACAAAACAAAACAGAAAGAACAATAAAAGATAGATTCAAGAGGTCAGATTCTACAAGATCTTTGATTTATAAACTTTGGCAAGCTTCTAATCCTTTTGAGTTTTTATTCCCTTATGTCTGGAAAGGTCTATAGGACACAATGTTTATCTTTCTCACAGGGATGTTTGGGTATTAAATGGAAGTGGTATATCTGATACCTGTTGTGCCCCTCCTTTATATGCTCATTCTCTCTGCGGATGCCCAGCACAGCTATAGTGAACAATTTCATCCAGACTCCAACTCTCTTTGCACAGAGTTTCTCCACACAAACACAGCATTTCCTTCACTTCTCTCCCTGAGCTTCTCTGAGATCACAGCCAGGAAAACAAATGGAACCCATGTGAATCCTCCTTTGTATACTGAATGTTCCAGGAAATTAACATACATCTGGCTACAACACTGAACCAATGAGAGGTGGAGCTGATGGATAAATGCTTCTGCCTGTTGATCAGATCCTGGAGTAAATAATTCCGAGAGTCATTCTAGAAGTCCCTAAAAAAAGCCAAGAAAGATTATGTTCCCATTGCCCACTGTAATCTTAACTAAAAAAATGTGTCCCTTTATGAGATTTTCCTCCCTGATTCTTTAACCTTCCATCATCTCCCAAACCTGCTCCCTGGGATCCTTAAACCAAGGAAACCACTTGCACCCAAGTTCTTGATTTTAGCTCTATTTTGGAGAGACAGCGATTGAGGCTAATATTAATAAGCATAAATGTTTGTTCAACACTGCTCATGTGTGTTGCTCTTAGCTTGAAAGGCTGAACCTTGGAGAAGCATCAGGAGGTTATTCACACTTCCTTAACCTTTCTTAGGTAGGTACTCCCTACCTAAGATTTTGAAACTCATATACGTTTATACATAAGGGTCAGGAACACACCACTTGTGGTAGGCAGGGATAGTGGCACTTAGACTAACCAACAAAGAGCATACATACCATCTATCCTGGGAGCTAAAGCTCATCTTTTCTCTGCTGAAAATCCACTCAGATGCTAGACTCTGAAGTGCGTGTCTATTGATGTATAACTTTACCTTATAAATTATATCATATTCTTGTCTGCATTTCTAGTTTATGTACCAATTTGTTTTCCTTTATCAGCAAAATTCATGACCTTTATTCTCAGCTGTGTCACTGACGTTGAGACATGCAAAATATGGACCTTCAGGAAATGAATATTCCCCAACAGGAAACATAAAGAATGTCAACAGATATTTCTTCAAATCTATCATATTGTGTGTCCAAACCCAGTCCCAGAGTTGTATTGACCTTTACAAAAATCTCCCAAATCCATGAAGCACAAAACTATAGGCAAATAATAATAATAATAATAAAAAGAAGATCAACAATATATTTGAGTGCCAGCTTACGAAAATTTATTAGATTAAAACGTTAATTTTTAGTTACTTTTCAATGAAAATCCAATAGCATATATTCCATCAATTGTACAGAATTTAGTTCATTTGAGATTATTCATTAAGTTCAGTTGTCCAAAGTTCAGTGCTACAAGAAACTTATGATTTAGGAATAGAATAATAGTAGTAAATGGTGGAGTTGAAAATGATGGCTGTATAAGTAGAGACTTTTATTTCAATACTCAAACGCATCTGGACCCTCAAAAAGTTGCTCTATAAAAGCCAGATCCACAGAGTGGCCTGTAACACAATGACTGGTAGCTCCTAGAGGTGAAGTAGGTTGGGTGGCAGAATCTGGATCCATAGCCCAGAGAAGGGAAGCCACAGATTCTAAAACCCAGGGGTCTAAAGCCCAGTGAGTAGCAGCTTCTGGATCCATAGCCCAGGGAACGGTAGCTGCTGGACCCAATGCCCACAGACCCGGGGTAAGCAGTCCAGCAGGGACTACAGAGCGAGGAGGTCCTCGGGCGGTAGCAGAATGTCTGGCAAGGTCTGGACACCATGCAGGATGTCTGGCATCTGGTGGGCTCATAGCAGGTCTCCTGACAGCCACTGGAGAGGGAGGAGCCAAGCTGGCAGGTGCTAGGAGAGCAGAGGTCAGTGCGGTAGACCAGGTTGCTGGGGTAAGAGCCACAGGAGGATCCTGGGTAGCGCAGGTAGCCTCCAAGGGAGCGGGAGGAGAAGGTTCCAGAGCAGCAGCTGTAGGACATGTTGGCAGGAGATGTGAGTTCAGCTGAGTGACGGTGAGGAGATTCTGTGTTTGAATTTCATCTCTGGACTGGGGTGTTTATATACTCTCAGCCACAGGTGTGGCACACTACAGAATCATGGTTCCTATGTTAGATCTGCTCTTTTGCATATGTGTAACTCAATAATATCCTTTGTAATTGCAGTTGAATAGTTTCCTACATTTGGATTTATGGGTGCTATAATTTTGGTGTTACAGTCAAAGCCAATGAACTGCTGCTCCTATGTCAGAAATGCCATGACTGTTTGACATTAATGTTCATCCCATCATGATGAGGAAACACCACAGCCAGGAGAGCTTTTCCTTGGGCTTACGTTATCTGCAACGGCGTCCTGTGTATCAACATCTTTCCGCCTGAATGGAGACTTCCTGGAATGATCCAACTTGTCACCGTACTCTACAAGCTCCAAAATTATGTGCTGGTAATTTGTTATGGCTGCAATAGAGAAAGAATGCATCAAGTAGTGGTTACCCAGTGTGTCTCTTATCCAGTGAAGAGAGAACAAAAATATATAAAACAAAGAGAGAGATAGCTAGACACTGACAGACACATGGCCACGTATCTAAAGAAAAGGTGACAACACAAGGGCTCAGCTGAAGCAATCCCAAAGAAGGTCAATGTAGACCCATTTCTAGGCAGTCAAGAGGAAAACACTAGTGTGCTGACGGCAGGGGATAGCTGAAAGAGAATAGCAGAAACAGAGTTTTCAGCCTTTTTTCTGGTGTAATCCTAAATGATGATCTGTTCCATCCCAATGTCTTTAGAATTAGAACCTTTCAAATTTAGTATTTTTTTAAAAGATTTTATTTGTTTATTTTACAGAGAGAGACAGAGAGGTCACAAGTAGGCAGAGAGGCAGGCAGAGAGAGAGGGAGAAGCAGGCTCCCCGCCAAGGAGAGAGCCCGATGTGGGGCTCGATCCCAGGACCCTGGGATCATGACCTGGGCCGAAGGCAGAGGCTTAACCCACTGAGCCACCCAGGCGCCCCCTCAAATTTAGTATTTTTATGAGGAGTGATGTATTATCCATTTTATCATCTACATTTATAAATATCCAGGGCTTCTAACATTTTAGAAAGTTTTAGTTTTTCACTACTCGGGTTTCGAATGATTTTCTGGCAATTCCACAACCTGGGACCACCCTTCATTTTCCTACCTAAATGTTTCTTTTCCAGGTCTCTTTTCCTCTGGGGGTACATGAATCTGTTTCTCTTTCTCTCCTTTTTCTCTATCTGTCCCCCTACCATTTTTCATTCTTGTTTTTTTCTGTGTTTAAATTTGATTTTCTCCATTTTTCTTGTCTCCTCCTCCTCCTCCTTCTTCTTCTTCGCCATTGCTTAACTACAGATTCCATTTTTTTAAAATGTTGATAATTTATCATATTCTTACAGTGTAACCGGCTGCTTTCTAAGTTCAATGTTAAAATAAAATCAGTGAAAAAACAAATAAAATAAGGGTGCCAGGGTTGCTCAGTCGGTTAAGCACCTGACTCTTGGTTTGGGCTTAGATCATGCTCTCAGGGTCATGGGATCAAGCCCCATGTCAAGCTTCACCCTAGGTATGGTGGCTGCTTAAGATTTTCTCTCTCTCTCTCCCCTTTGCACCACCCGCTCTCTCTAAAAGTTAACTAATTACTTGATTAAAATCAGCTAAATAATATTCTAGGCCTGGGAGAATGTACTATTATGGTTGATGGCAAAATTTTATTTTACCAATAAAACCATAATAAACTCACAACAATAATGTTAAAAGTATTGAATTCTTTCAATAAAATTTATAGCAGTTTTAAAAGAAACATTGTAGACTTTCTAGAAGGAAGAGAACTGAGAAAAGATGTAAATGAACCCAATTCAAATACCTACTTTGTGAGTCCTTGATTTTTCTGTTCATCAAAATCAGAATTTCTCCTTGCTTTTTGTCTGGCTCAGCAAGTAGGTAAAGGGTCCTATTGACACAATACTGCGGATGTTATGATTTCCCCAAGTTTTCTGTTTTCAAACACAATTCCTTAAAATAAATTTGGTCAGAGAGTACAAGATTTCAGTCATGTAGGATGAATAAATTCTGGGGTTCCAATATACAATATGGTAGTTGCAGTTAGTAAAACTACTAATACCACTTATATATACTTAAAATTTGCTAAGAAAGGTGTTCTTAAGTGTTTTAACCCCCCATGCAAAAATTATAACCATGTGAAATGGTGAATATTTTATTAGTTTGATTTTGATAATCATTTCATGATGTAGACTTATGTCTAAACATCACATTGTATACCTTAAATACATATAAGCTGTCATTTATACTTTAATAAAGCTGGAAAAAACAAAATAATATTGAAGGTAAAACTTATGGGTTAAAAGAGGAGTATAGGTTTATGAGGTAAACCATGAAGTTTAGTGAATTTGTTTTCAATTACCCTAGGTGCCTCGTATAAGGATCATTCTCTGACAAGAGGTATTTTTCTCTTCTCTTTACCTCTAAATTTCTGAAGCTTCATCCACATTAAGTTAGTATTAATTTCAAAAAGATTTGTTAATTCCCCACCTGTAGACTAATTCATTAACCTTAGACCCAGTGAATATACTGTTTGTTCTATATAGCATAGAGCTCCACCATTTTTTGAACTGATTTATTTCTCAACAACTAAAATTGAGATATTTCACATAGAATTAATCACTCTGGGCTGTGCACCCAGTGACATCTAGTCTTTTTTTTTTTTTTTTTCTTTAAGATTTTATTTATTTATTTGACAGACAGAGATCACAAATAGGCAGAGAGGCAGACAGAGAGCAGGGGGGAAGCAGGTCACCACCGAGCAGAGAACCCAGTTTGGGGCTCGATCCTAGGACCCTGGGATCATGACCTGAGCTGAAGGCAGAAGTTTTAACCCATTGAGCCACCCAGGTGCCTGACATCTAGTCTTGCTATTGCAAAGTCCCATCACTAGGCTATGAACAAAATTGTTTTGATATTTGAGTCATGTTTCCAACAGAATCTCATCCACAGTTGAAAGTCGTAACTTTGGGCACCCACCTGCTGCTATTCTTCAAATTGCATAACAGGCTGGAGATCTTTCTTTTACTAATTATCTAGGTTAGACATCCAATAAGCAAAAGCTAATACTTTTAAGTTAAAGATTCCAATACTATATATTATTATTTATAGTGACAAAACGTGTTATTATCCAACATAGATTAAAGACTTTTGAATTCTGTATTCTTGAAAATATATTTGTTGTACAAAGATATCATGGCTGCTTTTCTTAAATGTGCTACATGAAATATTAAAGCACATTTCTCTCTGTAATATATTCTTGGTATATCTCCCTAGGGATCATTTCATTTAAATTTTATAAGGTGGAGAAACACTGAAGATTTCTCAATAAACATATCAGTGAGGTATCCGAGTATGTATCTTTTTTTTCCTATAAATTATCCAGAAACAATGGTTGAGAACATGAGTTCAAATGGACGTTATTTATTTTGGAGGGGATACCAGTAATTACATGCAGGGGAATGGGGAAATATGGCAGACAATGGAAGGAAGGCAATGCAGGGTGCATTACTAAGCCAGACACCACTGCAAACAACTGAAACCCAATACTAATGGAGAATTCCCCACACAGGGTGCAGCAAGCCCTTGTGGAATGAAAAAGTCCTTGGGCAGAATTTTATAGATACTCTCCAGTAATCAGTACACTTCAGAGTTTACGGATGATTACCCAGGGATGTAGGCTGAGTGTGACAGCTTCTGTTGGGAATGAGGTATTACTAGAAAAGCAGAGATACAATAAATAGGGAAAGGAATAAGATAAGATTTGGAAGTATAAATGGGAAAAGAAAAGCAGAAAGTTGTGAAGTCACATAGTGAATTCAGGTCATATTGTGACGCAATGTAAAGCAGATAAGGTATGGAATAGGAGACAGGTTTGGAAAGAAAGGCTGAAGACCCACAACTGTGGCATTTGAGTTTCCTGAAATTTGGAAGGTGTCATCTATTACCAGTGAAACCACTACAACAGGACTTTTCAATGGCTACCTTCACTGTGGCTCCTCACTTAATTTGAATCATTCCCTTGTATTTTTAAAACAAGTACATCTTTCAAAATTATGTAAAACTAACAAGTTAACATTACTTAAAACAGTGAACCCTTCTGCTCAGTGAGAATAGAAACTCCAGTGAAAATACATCATCATCATCACCTCTGTTTGGAGACTTCAGAGAAATACCGAAGTATTTCAGAGTCCCGAAGGTACTATATGGGCCAGAACTTAAGTCAAAAGAGATAAGCTTCCATCTGGAGTTGCTATTCTCTTAAAATTACATGTTGATTTTGAAAGTAGTGACCGAGAGGCTAAGAGAATTCCATAAACTCAGTGGGCTTAAGAAATAAAATTGGAATTCAGCAACTATCAGAGTTGAGATCATGGCAAATATCCCAGACCTTAGAGAGCCAATTCCTAGAAGTAAAATTGAAGTGCTAATAAGCAGCTTTTCATAAGGACTGAAGCCCAGTTTTGAATTATCTCAATCCTTGATTGGATTAAAGTGATCTAGGATGCTGGTGACCTTATTTTAGCAGCCTGCCTGAAACATAAGTAAATTCTTTCTGGAGGAAAGTAAATCATTCTAAGATGTATGTGTGTGTGCGTTTCATATATATTTCTACTACTCTCAAAATATAGTAGGAATATGAGAAAAAATAAGATTGAAACAAAAGAGAACACCAGAAAATAGAATCTGAAATACATGGTCCATGTGCCAAAATCAGGCATTAAAATACCTTTGTGAAGATTTTAACCTATTAGGAAATAGGAAGATATTATCAAGGAATAATTATATTTAAAGAAATGAAGATATGTTTGATAACTTTGACAGAAAACTGAAAGCAATGCAACAGAACCTCATTGAAATTTTGGAAATTAACAATATACTAACTGATCCATAAAATTTAATTGATCTCCTTTTTTCAGGAGATGAAACAGAGCTGAACAGACAATTAATGAATTGGGGGATGGAATAGGAAGAAATTCCCAAAGTTAAGCATAAAGAGATTAAAAGAATGAAAACAAAGAAAAGAGTATAAAAGGCATATGTAACATTATTTAATAGTGTATTTTGCTTATAGTTAGAATTTCAGAAAAGGGGAGATGAGAATGAGATAGAAACAGCATTTGAAGAGACTATGGTTAAAAATTTACCCAAATTGATGAAAGGCATGAGTAGAGTTGGTTTGACACCAAGATGGAATGAAAGGCACAAGGATTTACCCAGGAAATGTCTGTGAGAGAAGAGTTGGAGGAGAGGGTGAAGAAGGCTAGGAGAGCTGTTAGACTGGGTAAAATAATCTGACCACAGTGCCTGAGGCAGCCACACAGACTAGTCCTAACTCCCTGGGGCCATTGGTGAATCCTCAGTCATTGGCTATCAGAGAAGTTCCAGGTGTCCCAGTTGGCTATCAGAGAAGTTTCATGTGTCCCAGGACAGAATTTATCTAATGTCTCTGCCGCACATGGCGTCCTTGGTCAACTCAACCTCCTCCAGTTGAAGATCTGAGAAGGGAAGTCTCAGAGTTGATATGCATATGGAGAGAATCTGTTAAGATTACAGGCCTCATATCAAACACACTGAACCTAAAACCCAATTATTTCCTTCCCTCCTTTCTATATTGTTTAGCTTTTTGGTTCTCTTCCTAAGGCCCCTGATTGATCTCTACTTGTGACTCTGTCTTGGTTCTGTCCTTCACTGTAAGCACGTCTCCAAATAAATGTCCAGGTTACTCTCTGGCTTTGACCATCAGTGATATGTATCAGCTGACATTTTTGGCCCTTTCCATTGCATCTGGGACATACTATGTAATAGAATGTGGATATAGTTGGACAATAATTTTGGAAAATGAGAAAACATGGTGACAGGTAAGGTCAGTATTTAGTCTGTTCCTACTAAAGCCAAAATCGTACATCTGATCAATTGACAAAGCAGAAAAATAGTTATATTTCATTTCTTGCCATTTGAGAAAAGTATGTGCCCCATTACTGCCAGGAATAAAACACACGAAGGTTATGGCAAGAGGAAAAGAAGGGCTTTCCTGGCTGAGATGAACATTAATGTCAAACAGTCACAGCATTTTTTACATAGGAGCTGTTCACTACCTTTGGCTGTAATTCCAAAATTATAGCACCCATAAATAGAAGATATGGAAACTCTTTAGCCGTAATTACAGAGATTACTGAGTTACACATATGCAAATGAGGGTGTACAAATGTGTAAAGAATGACCATGCAGGTTACCACACCTGTGGCTGAGAGTATATAAACACCCCAGTCCAGAGATGAAATTCAAACACAGAATCTCCTCACCGTCACTCAGCTGAACCCACATCTCCTGCCAACATGTCCTACAGCTGCTGCTCTGGAACCTTCTCCTCCCGCTCCCTTGGAGGCTACCTGCGCTACCCAGGATCCTCCTGTGGCTCTTACCCCAGCAACCTGGTCTACCACACTGACCTCTGCTCTCCTAGCACCTGCCAGCTGGGCTCCTCCCTCTCCAGTGGCTGTCAGGAGACCTGCTATGAGCCCACCAGATGCCAGACATCCTGCATGGTGTCCAGACCTTGCCAGACATTCTGCTACCGCCCGAGGACCTCCTCGCTCTGTAGTCCCTGCTGGACTGCTTACCCCGGGTCTGTGGGCATTGGGTCCAGCAGCTACCGTTCCCTGGGCTATGGATCCAGAAGCTGCTACTCACTGGGTTGTGGATCCCAGGGCTTCAGACCCCTGGGATTTAGAGTCTATGCCTTCCCTTCCTTGAGCTATGGATACAGTTTCTGTCACCCAACTTATTTTCCTTCTAAGAGTTTCCATTCATCTTGTTACTGGCCAGACTGTAGATCACGCTTCTATTGATTAGCATGTTGAAGAGCGAAATCCATTTGGGAAATGCATATTCTGTCCTGAGATTACCTACTGTCTTAATTTCTTCCATTAAAATGTATCTAATATTCCCTAATCACCAGTAGCTTTGGCTAGTAACTTTACCTCACCAGTAACTTTACCTCACCAGCCCTCAAAACTGGCTGATAGAGCTCTGTTAAACTATGATTAATGAGTAATTCAAATTGTATTGTTGATAGAAGTTATGGTTTGCATTGCATTTCTCCCCAAAATAGATGGAAAATCAAATTATTTTATTTTAATAAAATCTTTATTCTGCTACCCAAATATGTTGTTAATATTTTTATTTATTAGTAGTGTGTCAACTAGGATTTGTGTTATCAAGGCTTTTGTTAATGGGCTTTGGAAAGCTCAGGTTTTAACAGCCATGCACTAATTTTTGTTGGGTTTGAGTATTTCCTCCTATTTAAGCAGTTCCTTGGATGCCTACATTTTCGCGGAATAGCCTTTTTCTCATTGAAATCCCAGGGGTTTGAGTATCTTATTCACACAATGAATATAAACTATGCATACAAAGACATAATAAAGACATTATGGATCAGAGCAATTTGAGGAGTGTAAGAACAAAGTTTAGACTTACATGCTGAGGTCTATACATGCAGGTTATTCAAATGGAAGACTGGTGTGTGGGTGTAATATTTTAGAGAAAGAACACCTATGAGCTTTAGCTAATCAAAGTGAAAGGATGCCACATATTTATTTTAATTGACTAAATCCCTGTACTCCAATTACTATTCTCAATCCATTTGTGTAAGAACAACTTAGATGGGAACAAACTTAGCTGGGAAGGAACTAGACTCAGCAGGTGTAAAGTTGCACCTGTGTTCTTTGCCAACATATACACTGAATCTAACTAAATGAGAATCTTTTCTAAAAGAGAAACTTTAAATATCATTGAAAATTATTGCTTCTGCTGTATATTTAAATAAAATTGGGTATCCTTTATTTACACCATTCTTCTCTTCTACACTGGAGTGTTATAAATGCAAGGTGCTAACATGTAACATAGAAACTAACCATATAGTAGATGATAGAGATACCATAACATACTAACATAGCATGATAATAACCAGAGACATGATATTCATATAGAACAACTAGTGTTTAAATATTTTCCCCTAGTCTTTATTTTATAAGATCCTCAAACATCCCTGAAATTAGGAAATGGAATGCAGAGTACTTGAAACTTGGATACAACCCAGTCTGCCAAGTTTATCCCAGTATATCTCACCATGTTTTCTTGATTTCCTCCTTAACTACTGACATAGTAATATATGAAATATAAAAGGAGTGAGAGGGGCCATTAATTAAATCTACTTACTCCACAGAGGGGGAAAGTGAAAGCTAGAGGTCAGATAGAATTTTACAGGATTACACAGCAAGTTATTAGTAGAATTATTAGGAGAGTTGCTTTATCCTATGCATTCTCTCCAATTCTCTCTCCCCTCATATGCTCCCTCTCTTCCTCATCTTTCGTTCCCTCTTCCTCCTCCTCCACTATGTTGAGAAAAAAGTCATGACACATAGCTAAAGGAAAACATAAAGGAATAATGGAAGGAGATTTGGGGAAAATTTCATTAGCCATTGTGCTATAAAATTTAAAATAGTCAACACTTCTGTAAACAGTCCTGCTCATGAATTTTAATGATCCCAGTTGGTCTCATGCCCATTATCCTCAACCAAGGGAAAGAGTCCAATTTCGTACCCCAAAACGTAAGCAATGGCAGAGTAGTCATGAAGAGCAGCTGGAGCTTTTTGGCTAACCTGAAGCCACGTCTGTTAATGTCTCCAGATTTTACATGTCGGAATGGAAAATTTTCTGGCTTTCAGAAATATATTAGTGTCTTAGCTTTCCTGTTATTGATAAAACAAATTACATCAAAATCAGTGGTTTAAACAATACAAATTTATTATCTTACAGTTCTGTAGGTCAAAAGTCAGATATAGTCTCATTGGGCTAAAATCAACATGCTGACAGTGCTATATTTCTTTCCAGAGGCTCTAGTAGGGAAATCTACTTTCTTGCCTTCTTTAGCTTCTGGAGGCCAGCTGCATTTCTTAGCCCACATTCCCCTTCTTCTGCCTTCAGAGCCAGCAATGATGGGTCAAGTCGATCTTGCTCTATATCACTCTGACCACAACCCTTATGCCTCTTTTTAAGGATGCTTAAGATTATGTTGTGTCCACCTGCTAATCTCCCTACTTTATTTTATTTTTTTAAAAGATTTTATTTATTTATTTGACAGAAAGAGATGACAAGTAGGCAGAGAGGTAGGCAGAGAGAGAGCGGGGGAATCAGCCTCCCCGCAGAGCAGAGAGCCCAATGTGGGGTTTGACCCCAGGACCCCGGGATCATGACCTGAGCCGAAGGCAGAGGCTTTAACCAACTGAGCCACCCAGGTGCCCCAATCTTCCTATTTTAAGGTCAACTGATTAGCCCCTTTAATTCCATCTGCTACTTTAATAACCCTTTTTACATAAAGTAACATATTCATAAATTCTGAGGTTTAAGATATGCCTATGTTGGAGAGATCATTATTCTGCCTGCCAACACTAGTGAACAAGCCAATTTACTAGAAAACAACAACAAAAACCCAACCAAACCAAAAAACGAAACAAACCAAAACACCTCAAAGACTGATTGACTGATTGACAAAACACCTCAAAAAAAGAAAAAAAAAAACAAAAAAACAAAAAACGTGGTGAAATGCTCATGAACAGAGAGAGCAAAATTCAACGGGAGAACAACAAACTTGCAATACCAGGGCTACATATGAAGTTACAGTATCTCATTTCATGTTGGTAGCCAGGAGAAGAAAACTCCAATATTTTACAAGAAATGTGACTCCTGAGCTGATGTCTTGCCATGCTTATTCAAGAAACTACCCCTTCATATTTTAGTACAGTTAATTGTGATCTTCCAGTTTTCACCAAATTAACTCCACTCCACACAATGAACAAAAGCCCCGCTAGTACTTGTTTGGCTTCTTCCTGCTGCATTGTTTGACAGATGCCTAACACCTTGGATTTTGAACCTCAGGGTTTAGGTCCCACGCTTCTGCCACCCCACAACTATAATTCCAGAAGCTGCTGATTCTCTGTCTGCCAACTGGTTCCCAATTCTGACTTCTAAGAATAAGTGTGACCAGTTTCCCGGGAAATATGCCAATGAATCATTCCTAGGCACTTGATCTCAACAATTTCTATTTATTATTGTTTATCTTATTAGTGATTACAGATACTATCCTCCCCAACTTCCTGCCCTCATGTTTGTTTGTTTGTTTCTCATTAGTTATGGCTCAGAACACATTGTCGAATTTTTTTTTTTAAGATTTTATTCATTTATTTGACAGACAGACAGAGATCACAAGTAGGCAGAGAGACAGGCAGAGAGAGAGAGGAGGAAGCAGACTCCTCGCAGAGCAGAGAGCCAAATGCGGGACTCAATCCCAGGACCCTGGGATCATGACCTGAGCTGAAGGCAGAGGCTTAACCCACTGAGCCACGCAGGCATCCCTTATTATCAAATATTTTGTTAGTACCATCAGTTTTCACATTTTCACTGAGCCTTTAACATGAGTCAGAATCCATGGAATGGAAATGTGTTATTGAATGTATTCTTAAAAATAAGATTATATTTGTGTATTACTGCATAATTTAAAATCTATTAAGGAAATGCTCTAACCGGTCTGAAAATCAAAGATAGAAAACAAGCACTAACTAAATAATTATTTAATTACAGTAATAATGAGCTATTAATGAGTTTTTGATACTAAAATAACATCAAGACAAACTCACCAAGTCTTAGAAGTCAAGTAAATTTTCCCAGAGGAATAGTATTTGGAATAGGTTGGAAGAGTAAGTAGAGAGGATGGATAGGTAGGGTTTGGAGAAGTATTTTTAGGACCCAAGTCTTGAGATGTGCATCATAAAACTGAAAGGCATTTTGTCTTTTCAGTGAGAGAAAATGAAAAAAATTACTTGAAATTAGGTCAGAAAGATTTGAGGGCCATTTTTTTTTTTAGGCTTTCAGTGGTTTGGTTTAGGATTGGATTTTCTTCAGAAAACAATGAAAGCCACTGAATGATTTTAGGCAGAGTTATAAAATTGTCTGATTTGTTAGTTTTTTGAAATAATCTTTGTTATCCAGTTAATATTCACACAAAGTGAAATGAACAGATTTTAAGGGTAAAGTTCGATGTTTTTGACAAATATATACACCTATGTTGCAACTACCCGATCATATATAGACCATTTTTCCTCCTCAGATAGTACCCTCATGCTTCTTTTAAATCAATCTCTGCCAGCTCAAGGCAACTACTGTAATGATTTCTATCATCATAAAATGATTTTGCCTCTAAAATTTCATAAAAATTAGACCATACAGTATGTTCTTAGGTGTATCCCACTTTTCTCATTTAACATAATGTTCTTGAGATTCCCCATGGTGCTTATGTTTTACTCATTTTATTTCTGTGCAATGGTCCCTTGTGGGAATAGATGATGATGTGTGTATTCCTTCACCTGTGGATGGATATTAAGTTGTTTCAAGATTAAAGGAAACTTTTCTTAATCAATATATCTGCAATTGAACATCAATTCTTCCAGTCTTTTTGTGGACATATGTTGTTAGTGTTTTTGTGTTTGTTTATTTTTTGAAATTCAAATGGAATTTCTGGGTCATAGAGTGAGTATAAGTTTAACTTCATAGAAATTTCTGAAATTTTCAATGTTGATTTTATCATTTTACTCTACCATCACTGATGCCCTGGATTTCTGGGAGCTCCACATTCTCATCAACATTGGTATCATCTTTCTCTTAACCATTTGCTGAATGAGAGTGGTATCTCGTTGTGATTTTAAGTTTCTTTTTTTGTGTGTGTGATTTTAAGTTTCACTTGCTTGGTGAAAAATGATTTTGAACAACTTTTCTTGTGCTCATTGGTTATTCTCTTGACTTCTTTAAGGCAGTGTTTATTCACATTTTTCTATATATATATGTATATATACATGTGTGTGTATATATATATACATTTACATATTATATATATACATTATATATACACATTCCATATTATATATACATTCCATATTTTATATACACACACACACACATATATATATACACACACATTTTTTTGCTAATATGCTGGATTTCTTTACCTACTCTGGAAATAAATCCACTGTTTGATTTATGTATTGTTAGTAATTTCATATTTGTCACTTGCCTCCTTATCTTCATGATGGCATTGGATAAACAAAAACTTTCATTTTGATGAAATCAAATTTATCAGTTATTTTCCTTTTGTTGTACTTTTTTGCCTCCCACTAGGTTGGAAAGATATTCTCTTATTTTTGTTCTAGATGCTTTAAAATTTCATCTTTTATATACAAGTTTGTGACATGTATCAACATACATATTTTTTAAACTTCTTTACATGCATCCGTTAGTTCAAATGCCATGTGTTGAAAAGCTACATTTCCCCACTTGAGTTGACTTGACATCTTTGTAAAAACAAACTTGTCAGTATACATAGGAGTCTATTCTAGAACTCTATACTGTTTCAAAAGTTAATTATCTATACTTATTTCAGTACCACAGTGTCTTAATATACCTTTATATTAATTAATTAATTAATTAATTAATGAGATTAATGAGATAATAAATGTCTTCCAACTTTGCTTCTGTTCCAAGATTATTCTTGCTGTCCTGCAAAATATAAATTTTAGAAGGAGTTTTAAAATTTTTATAAAAATGCCAGTTTATAAAAATGCCTACTGACATTTTTGTTCAGAATGTGTTAAATCTATAAATTATACATAATAAACATCTTTCAAACAAAGATGTCTATTTTCTTGGGTCTTTTTTCATTTCTTACTGTAATACCATATAGTATTAAATTTGAAATCTTGATTCTTTAAATGTATCTCTTAGGTTATATGCATTGTTATTATAACATACTTTAGATTTGATTTTTCGCATATTTTTGGTTATTATATAGAAATAAAATAGATTTTTTAATGTTAATTTTATAAATTCACTGGATTTTTTACATCGTTCTACCTGTGAATATAGAATGCTTTCCTGCTCCCTTGCTCATACTTATACCTTTTATTTGTTTTTATTGCCTATTTCTCTGACTAAAACCTGTAGTGCAATGATGACTAGAAATGTGGGGAATGTTAATGTGGTTTGTGGTTTGTGCATACGTATGAGTGTGTTGTGAGCTACCTTCTCCACTCATATTAACAGATTGCAGATTAACTTTTTAGTTTTAAGAGCCTGTTGTTTATAGTATCAAATTATATCCAACCAGGGAAATGGGGGAAAGTTGCCTGAATATTAATTGAGTTAATTTAGAGGACATTTGCAACAAAATCCTTGCATTCTCCTCCCCAGTGCACCTGGGAATTCTGTTTTCAAACTTCCCTCACATCAGGAAATGGGAACTTTGCACATAGCAATTTATTAACTGAATTTTTTCTAATTCAAGATTGGCATACTCACTATACCACCCCCATTTCTATCACCTCGCTCTTTAAATTTCACTGTATTTCAGTTTAGCCCAATTTCAGAAGATTGAAAGATAACATTTATTTGGTGAGGAAAGCACTATAAATGAAATGACATTTAAAAATGAACCTAGGGGTGCCTGGGTGGGTCAGTGGGTTAAAGCCCCTGCCTTCAGCTAAGCTCATGATCCTAGGGTCCTGGAATCGAGCCCCATATTGGGCTCCCTGCTCAGTGGGTGCCTGCTTCCCCCTCTCTCTCTCTGCCTGTCTCTCTGCCTACCTGTGATCTCTATGTCAAATAAATAAATGAAACCTTTACAAAAAATTAAAAGTGAACCTAAAAGCTGGGACATTCTTAAATATGAAAGACATGAGAATTATGAGAAGAGAAAGGGGAAGTATAGGAAGATGACATGAAGTGACCAAAGCAGAGTGAGAAAATACATATTATGCATTCAGGGAAGAATTGAAGTTCAGTTGGTTTATAGTAAAAGGAGGGTTTATGCAGAAATTGGGAAACAGATTTTTAAAAAAGAGCAAGACAGGTTGTATACATGTGGATATGCTGACTACTGGACCTCATTATCACAAATTTTCTCATTCTCACTCAAATTAGTGCAATCATCCTTTAATCGGATGTCCTTTCTCCAGCTTTTACCTTGATCAAGCTATATTTGCTCATTCTCCAGGTGCAGCTTGTAAATTACTTTCTCTGGGAAGCTTTGTTGACTTCTAAGACAGTTGAGATTTCATTGTTAAATGTACTTATATGTTGAGGATTTGCTTGTTTACAGCTTTAATCACTGCTGTAATTAAGTGATTATTTGGTTAACCTTGATAGAAAGTAAGCTCAAAGAAATAGGAACCACATTTTTAAATATTATTTTTAAATTTTCTCACTGTAAAGTAGCAGATGAATGAATGTATTCTCCTCAAAAGAAAATGTGATGGAATACTTGTGCATCATGCATTCCCTATGAGCAGAGCTGAATGAATATTATTTTGAGAAGTGACTAGTATCGACAAGATGTTTGACAACATACTACTGAGGCATGACTAATAAAAAATATGAAGGTCAAGGTTGAAGGGGAAAAAAGCTGTTATCTGTAATCACTAATGTGACACGAATAAATAAATAGGAATTGATGAAATCAGTTGCATAGAAATGACTCATGATGAGTTTCCTGGGAAACTGAAAACATCAATCCCTAGAAATCAGAACCGCATGCTGGCTGGTAAAAAAGATGACTGGCAACTCCTGAAAATAGAGTTGCTTAGGCAGCAGGAGATTGGGAATGGAATTCCTGAGTTCAAAATTTACAGAGCCAGTAAGTGTAACAGAAGGGCAAGGAATACAGCAGCACAAAGTCAGAAGTCTGGTAGGGACAGGGTCTATGGGAGATCTAGTAGGAATCTGATAGAGAGCAGGGCTGTGTAGGAAACAAGACCCAGAATCACCGTTGCTAGAATTTTGAGGGAACTTTACCCTGATCCTGGTAAACTCAGGACGTTGCAAAAGACTTAAAGGGTAGATGTTGACTGTTTCTAGAGCAGATGTTATATAGGATTGAGACAACTTCTTGAGATGTTTTAATGATAGTTTTTATGCTTTGATGCTGATATTCTTAAACAAGATATTGTGTCTATCTTAAGTATCAGTTGGGGTATTCCAAATTTACTGTCTTCAACACTGTAATTGGGAGTTGTGTGTATTTCATTATATTGTGGTATAATGACTATTGAATCCATCCTTGATTTGTCTATAAAAGGCTGTTTTCTTTTTTAATTAGAGTATGTCCTGGGGCCAGAAAACCACCTTTTAATCAGATAATGCTTTTAATCATCAGAGATAGCTCTGATTTAGCCAAAAAGTATTTTTCCATTTTAATGTTATTTTATGTATGTTCCAGATCTCTAAGATGACTGGCCCACACATGGAAATGTACATGTGGGATCATATGTGTTATTCTATTTTCAAAAATCATCGCAATTATAAACAAAATAAGATTAAGTTCATAGAGGAGTACTGAGCATTGCCATTTCTATTTCTGTCAGAGAAAGCCAAATGAAATTTTCCATATTTTCTTTCATAATTTCAATCCTCTTAGATCTCCCAGTAACAATCTAGAAATCATGATAATTTTTCAAGCGATCTAGTGGTGATGATGATGAGTTTTTCAACACTTCTGCTCCACTTTCCTCAACGTGATGACTTTGAGTCTTGTGTTTGTTGCCTTATGGTCTTGAATGAACATGACACTGACCAAAAAAGATGAGCTGACTTGTGCCTCGCACCCCAACATTCTTAAGTTAGAGTCTTAACCCCCAACACCTCAGAATGTGACTGTATTTGGAGATGGGATCTTTAAAGATGTAACCAAGGAAAAATGAGGTTATATGGGTGGGCTCTAATCCTACATGGCTGGGGTCCTCAGAAGAGGAGATTAGAATCCAGACACTCAGGATGATAATGGAGAGCAGGAGAAGGAAGTGGGATGACTGGAGGAGAGAGAAGATGAAATCACATGGCACAAATGAAATTTCATTAAAATGAAACTTAGGAACCAGAGGTCTATCCTTAGCTTTACCATTAACTCTCTGTGAGACCTAGAAACTAACTCTTCTAGGTCTCAAGATCCATGCCTATACAATAAATTAAGTTTAACTCAGTGATCTATGCAGTCATTTATGTCTCTCATATTTAATGCATTCAGAAAGTGAGTGGGACACTTTCATTTCCTTGAAGAAAAGTCACTTTTGGCAAATCTATGATTCTCTTTGGGCTTCTATTTTCTCATATACTAAAAGAAACTTAGAGTGTAATGAGTGAATTCCACACTGGTATTCTTGTATGATGAAATAATGCATAGAAAATTTCTTTAAGTATTCCTGGGCTTTACACAAAGGTATCATTTTATTTTTATGTTTGGTTCATTTGAAATAAGCCTTATTTTTAGCAGCTTGTCATTTCCTGAAATACTGTATTTATAAAAGATTAGAAAAGAACCATAAAATATTAAAGAAGATCTAATTTCATATAGAGATACAATTGAAACAGATCTATAGGCTGCTTTAGAAGCTCTTTTGGAAAGGCCCAAGATGGAACGCATGCCTTTTGAACCTGGACCCCTCCCACCTAGCTTCAGTGATTACCTCCTTATAAACAGAGAAATGAAACAGGCTAGAAACTGGTTTTTTTTTTTTTTTTTTTGGAATGCAAAGTTTAGACATTTTCAACCAAAATGAGGTATATTTAATTCTAGCTACATAAATCTCATAGGCATTTTTCTGTCAATTTTACAAACGCATAGTAGTTTTCTATTTACTTTTATTTTTTTATTTTTTTGGACCAAACCATATAAACTAACTTATTTCCTTGCTTTCTATATGCCTGGTATATGTGTCAACTTCTTCATTCCCTCATTCTGTCAGCACAGACACATGGTCTGTTGTTCACTGAGTGAATCCTACTCTCCTCTGCTCCTGAGACTCATCGTCAGAGATATTTGTACCTTTAAACTATGAGCTTCCAGAAAATTACTTCTTTAAGAGAATTGAAACTCCAAAGATAGCCTGATGGTGGGTGTTAAGAAGGACATATATTGCATGGAACACTGGGTGTGGTGCATAAACAATGAACTTTAGAACACTGAAAAAATAAATAAAATGAAATAAAAATAAACAACAGATTTCCAGAGATTTCTCTGGAAGATTAAAAAAACAAGATATCTGTTAAGACCTTGCACACACAGGCTTTCAAAACCCATTCACATAAAAATATAATCTTTCATTTTAATTTCACAAATATGCAACAAACCAATAGTAGAAAATAAAGAAGTAACAAACTGCCACATTATTTTTGGATTAAGGAGCTTATTACAGGGGCACCTGGGCAGCTCAGTCAGTTAGGCATCTGCTTTCAGCTCAGATCATGATCCCAGGGTCCTGAGATCAAATCCTATATTGGGCTCTCTCCTCAGCAGGGAGTCTGCTTCTCCCTCTCCCTCTCCCTCTTCCCC
Organism: Mustela nigripes; assembly: GCF_022355385.1. Taxonomy (NCBI): domain Eukaryota; kingdom Metazoa; phylum Chordata; class Mammalia; order Carnivora; family Mustelidae; genus Mustela; species Mustela nigripes. The sequence continues at coordinate 205,360,232 of NC_081558.1, read as the reverse complement.
CTGCATGTGTTCTTTCTCCTTCTACTGCTTTCTCTCTCAAATAAATAAATATAATCTTAAAAAAAAAAAAAGGAGATCAAAGCTTTATAGTAAAATCAGGCAACGTGATGCCCCCAGTTTTGTTTTTCTTTTTCAACATTTCCTTAGCAATTTGGGGTCTCCTTCTGATTCCATACAAATTTTAGATTGTTTGCTCCAGTTCTTTGAAAAATGCCTGTGGAATTTTGATCAGAATGGCATTGAAAGTATAATTGCTCTAGGAAGTATAGACATTTTAACAATGTTTACTCTTTCGATCCATGAGCATGGAATGGTCTTCCACCTTTTTCTGTCTTCTTCAGTTTCTTCCATGAGTGTTTTGTAGTTCCTTGAGTACAGATCCTTTAGCTGAAGGCAGCGGCTTAACCCACTGAGCCACCCAGGCGCCCGAGTTTAAGGAATTATTTATGGATCTTGGATATCAGCCCTTTGTCTGTACTGTCATTTGCAGATATCTTCTCCCATTCCGTTGGGTTGCCTCTTTGTTTTGTTGACTGTTTCCTTTGCTGTGCAGAAGCTTTTGATCTTGATAAAGTCCCAAAAGTTCATTTTCGCTTTTCTTTCCTTTGCCTTTGGAGACATATCTTGAAACAAGTTGCTGTGGCTGATATCAAGGAGGTTACTGCCTATGTCCTCCTCTAGGATTCTGATGGATTCCTGTCTCACGTTGAGGTCTTTTACTCATTTCGAGTTTATCTTTGTGTACGGTGTAAGAGAATGGTCAAGACATACAAATGGCTATCAGACACATGAAAAAATATTCATCATCACTAGCCATCAGGGAGATTCAAATTAAAACGACATTGAGATACCACATTACACCAGTTAGAATGGCCAAAATTAGCAAGACAGGAAACAACGTGTGTTGGAGAGGATGTGGAGAAAGGGGAACCCTCTTACACTGTTGGTGGGAATGCAAGTTGGTGCAGCCACTTTGGAGAACAGTGTGGAGATTTCTCAAGAAATTAAAAATAGAGCTTTCCTATGACCCTGCAGTTGCACTACTGGGTATTTATCCCAAAGATACAGATGTAGTGAAAAGAAGGGCCATCTGTATCCCAATGTTTATAGCAGCAATGGCCACGGTCGCCAAACTGTGGAAAGAGCCAAGATGCCCTTCAATGGATGAATTGGTAAGGAAAATGTGGTCCATATACACTATGGAGTATTATGCCTCCACCAGAATGGATGAATACCCAACTTCTGTATAAACATGGATGGGACTGGAAGAGATTCTGCTGAGTGAAATAAGTCAAGCAGAGACAGTCAATTATCATATGGTTTCACTAATTTGTGGAGCATAACAAATAATATGGAGGACATAGGGAAATGGAGAGGAGAAGGGAGTTGAGGGAAATTGGAAGGGGAGGTGAATCATGAGAGACTATGGACTCTGGAAAACAATCTGAGGGTTTTGAAGTGGTGGGAGGGTGGAAGGTTCGGGGAGCCAGGTGGTGGGTATTAAGGAGGGCATGGATTGCATGGAGCACTGACTGTGGTGCAAAAACAATAAATTCTGTTATGCTGAAAAGAAATTTTATATATATATATGTATATATATATATATATATATAAAATAAATAATGATGCTACAACTCAGTAAAATTGTAGAGATGCTGCTGTTTAGAAGGAAAAGTTTAAGTTTTAATCTACATATGAAAATGCAAGAAAACTTGAAATAAAATTTTTATTCTCTATATGAGGAAGCTTGGAAAAAGAATAGTTGAAACCAAAAGGAATTTTAGGATAGGAAATTATAAAGATAAAAATATAAATACATGAAATAGAAATCAGACACAAAACAGAGAAAACCAACAAGTTCACAAACTTTGGATTTTGTGAAAATCAGTAAAATCAAATATTTCACTTTAAAAAAAAAGCACACAGGAAAAAGGGTGACCAATAGCTTCAGAAAATTTACAGAATCAGTTGGAAAAATATTTATTTCATATATTCCAATGCAGAACTCATTTTTCCTTCATTCTCTCCAGCAAGTATGGTATATGACTTTGTCTTCCAAATACTTTTTCAAAATAGCCTTCATGACAAAATTAGAAGTTACTAACCACTAGATGAATAGCTGCAGAGCTAGTCTTAGGCAAAAGAGAAAAGTTAATAAACGTGTTTTCAAAGAGTACCAAATCCTAATTCATATTCTCTGTACCTATCAGAGGGGCTTGTGACCTCATTCTCTTCCAGCTAATTCTCATCTCTGATTCTACGTGTTTGTAATGGTAAATGGTAAATGGTAAATGGTAAATGATAAATGGGAGTTTCATTGAAGAAAACTTCCCATGCTCTCAGATCCTGGTCTGCCCAGCCCAAACTTGTATATTGGTCAGGACTGAACACTCTAGGCCTACAAGGCATAGTTTTTTTAAAAAAGAAAAAAAAAAAAACTAAATTGTTTGTCAACATTATACAACTGGATGGTTTCAAAATATGGGTGCTGTTTACCATGGAAATACTGACTTGCATTTTTTGTTTGTGGGTCTGCATTCTTGAGATATCGATTTAGTTGTTTCTCATTTGGACGGTGACATCCAGAGATTTCAGTACTTACTTTTTCAAATGCACACGCTACTAGAAAGTTTTTATCAAACCAGTCAGGGTCGAACTAATAATTTTGTAGATAATTTTTGAGGCTACACATTTTCTGAACATATTTTTCTTTTTCTTTCTTTTTTGAAGGATATTTTGAACTGATATAAAATTCTAGGAGGCTGCATATTTTTTTTCTTTTCTACTTTTTAAAAATATCATTCTGTTTTCTTTTTTTTAAAGACTCCATTCTTTTATTTGCCAGAGAGAGAGAGAGAGCAGCAGGCAGAGCAAGAAGCAGATTCCCTATTGAGCAGGGAGCCTGATGTGGGACTCAATCCGGGGACTCCAGGATCATGACTCCAGCTGAAAACAGAAGCCTAACTAACTGAGCCACACAGGCGTCCCTATCATTCTGTTTTCTTCTGGTCTTAAGAACATTAGCTGTATTTCTTACTACTGTTCCCCATATGTAATGCCTCTTTTTTCCTCTAGTTACTTTAAGATTTTCTTTTTATCTTTGCTTTTAATCAATTCACTACAATGCGCCCAAATGTGGATTTCTTCTGATTCAAGTACCTAAGATTCTTGGATATTAAGGTGGAAGTTTTATTGATTTGCTTGATCCTGGCTTTTTGTTGTTGTAAATCAAATGTACAAAAGTTTTTGCTATGTTTTTTTTTTTCCTTTTTTTCCCCTGATCCATTCCCCCCTCCCCGGGACTTTTCTTACATTGTTTTTAGATTGCTTAATGTTTTTCAACGAGTTTCCAAACTTTTACTCTGTCTCTTTTTGCAATCTTTATTTCTCCAAATAGTTTGAATTGGGTAATATATTTTCTCAAAAATCTATTTTCAAGTTCACTTATCCTTGCTTCATTATCTCAAATATTCCCTTAATCTAATTTTAGTTTTAAGTCTTGAACTTAATTTTGTCTTTAACTTTTTGTTTAAAGATAGCCATTAGGTTTTTTAAAAATTATTTTTAACTCTTAGGAGGGGGACAAACCATAAGTGACTCTTAATCTCACAAAACAAACTGAGGGTTGCTGGGGGGAGGGGGTTTGGGAGAAGGGGGGTGGGGTTATGGACATTGGGGAGGGTATGTGCTTTGGTGAGTGCTGTGAAGTGTGTAAACTGGGCGATTCACAGACCTGTACCCCTGGGGATAAAAATATATTATATGTTTATAAAAAATAAAAAATTTAAAAATTTAAAAAATTCCTGTATTCTTATTAACTATATCCATCTTTTTCTGAAATTATTCACATATTCATCATAGTCCCTTTAGGGTCTATGCCAATTAAGTCTAGTATTTGTAATAAATGTGAATTTGCTTCCATTGATTGTTTTGATTGGGTAACATCTACAAGACTTTTGAAATATCTTATGTTTTATTGCATTATAGATAGTGTAAATAAAAGACTCATGGATTCTGAAATACAAATATTTATATTTACATACAATGATGATTGTATTTGTAAACACTTATGATTATATGATCAATACACATATACACACAAAAATATACATGTGCAAATATATTGATTTATCATTTTCCAGAGAATGTAAGTCCTTCCTTCTGCATGTTAGAAAAACAAAGGGCTTAACAGTAAGAGTCCTTAAAGAATTAAGTTAAGAAAAAAAAAAGAATTAAGCAAACTGTCCCCAGTTTATATATCTCCACACTGCCTATACTCCTACTAGATATGTTGCCACTCTGATCTGAGCTTATTAGTATATTCTATATACTAAGGGAAAGCCTAGCCCATAGTTTTAGCCTCTTTTAGTTTATCTTGAATTCATTGAGTTTCCTTCATTTAGTTATTGTATTTTACAGTTTTAGTACTTCCATATTCACTTTTATATATTCTAGTACTATTGTTAAAATTCTAAAACTTTGTCTTTAATTTCTTATGAATAATAACCACAATTATTTTTCTGTACATTTCCAATATGTACATTATCTGGATATCCTGTAGGTTTGTTTGTGCTCTGTGTTGTCTCTTGGTTTGGTTTGGTTTTGCCTTTTTGTAGCATTGGTAGCTTTAATCAGTTACCATAAGTAATTTGGGTCTCTGAATGGGTCTATTTGCAGAAGAATTTACTTTGGTTGTACCAAGCTGAGGTAAGATTACCAACACTTTAAGTATCAAGATTGATACAATTTGGAGGTTGACTTCAGTTCCTATGAAATATATTCTATGTTTGCTTACTCATAAAATTCTAATAGAGTCTGTAAAAGTCTAGAATGTTTACCTGTACTCCAAGATGCTTTAAAAAGAAAAAACGCCCTGGAATCTGTTCTAGTCATTCATACCAGGAGCCCATTATTACTTTAGGAATCAATGGACAACTCAGGAAGAAAGCTGACCAGATACCAACATGTATTTTTACTTAAAACTTGTCCTAATTTTGATTTAGCAGTTCTTAGCAGATAGTGCTCCAGAGTTTGTGCATAGATTGTGCATAGATTGTTTTATCAAGGTTTACTAAGGTTCTTATTCATAAGAGTGATTTAAACTATTTCCAGTTTGATGCTGTCTAGTTATATTTTATATAAGTATCATGTTAATTTTCTATATCTGAGGATGATTGGTAAGAATATTTATTCTGTGATATATACAAAATTCTTTAGAATAGACAAGAAACCTGGAAGATTATCACGAGAAAACTGTTCTAGCAAATTTAATAGGTGAATATGAAAATTAGGATTATTGTCATTCAAAACTCAGACTTTAAAATGATGGGGTAATGTGCAGCCATTATTAATAACTAGTGCTATTTGCCAAATATATCCCCCATTCATTTTAAATTAACTGCCCAGACGTCTCCTAAACATACCAGCTAACTTTCTGCTTTGTTTATTCAATTTTATCTTCCCAAACTTCCTCTATTCCATCATATACTATTTCTGTTTTTGTTTTTCATAATAGCCTCTACTTTTCAGGAAATTGTGAACATTGATTTCTCTATAAAATAGGGATCTTTGACCAGACCTTGACTCACTTTGAGCTTCCACTACCTCATGTTTAAAAGAACCACAAACAATGTATCTCCCTGTTGGAGCGCTGCTTAAGAGTCTGAAGAAATAAAGACTTGAAAATCTGTTTGAACATGTATTTAGCTCAACATGAAGATAATTCTTTTTATTATTATAGGATTTGTCTCTTTATCAAACTGTGTCTCACATAGCAATGTATTTTTTTGGGAATACATGCCCTTTAAAAGATTAGCACATATCTATTAAAAAAAATAATGCATCTCCATTTTTTGTTGATGTAAAGGCTGTGGTTCTCAGCCATATGTAATTTGAGTTATCGGAAAACATAGAAGAAAATACATATAATGAACCAAAAATCTTTACATCAAGCATAATTGGTCTCCTTCTTATATTGCTATAAAGAAATGAATTCCATTGAAAAGTTCTCTCTGAGATTCAAAGATTTCAATACTTTTCCCAACCAATATTTGATGAGTTTAATAGAAGTTATTCAAGTTTTATATTAAGGATTTTCTGAAACATAAAGCCACAAGTTAGTTTTATATTTAATTTTTGTTTCATGTGCAGACCTACCAGAATATCTAAATTTTATTCTTTCTCTATGCATTTCATATCTACCCACCAAATTTTGTACTTTTCTTCTTCTATGAGGAGAGATACAGAGACTTACATGATTAAAGAATTAGGCTTTCCTAAGTCTTGAGATATTTATTTATACAAAGTTTATATGAAAAGGAAAAATATCTAAAGATGAAAATTTTACTTCAAATTCTCCAACCTCTGTGATTTCAAAGCTTACTTTGTGAAGAAATTTGATCTTATTTTAATCTTATATTATCTTTGTATAATCTTTTATTATATATAAGATTTATATCTCATATAAAGATATGTATCTTGATATATCTTTATATAACCTGATATTAATCTTTACATATATATTATCTATACATTTATATATATATTAATTAATATACCTAATAATACTAAAAGAAATCCCTACTATTAAATTATTAATTTATTATTATATTGCAATATTATATTGTATTTTATGATGCATTTTATATAATATTATATAATATTAAATAAAAATATATTTATTACAATATATATTTTATATCATACTATATATTATATTACTATTAAATACTGATAAATGACATATATGGATGCTAGGATAAATGTGCTTCTGTACTTAAAATAATTAGATTTTTTTTAAATTTTTGAATGATGTGTAATAATTATATGATTTCCATCACCATTGCAGGTATATGATTTAAAAGTTAGGCTTATTGGGGTGCCTGGGTGGCTCAGTGGGTTAAAGCCTCTGCCTTCAGCTCAGGTCATGATCCCAGGGTCCTGGGATCCAGCCCTGCATTGGGCTCTCTGCTCAGCAGGGAACCTGCTTCCCCCCATCTCTGCCTGCCTCTCTGCCTACTTGTGATCTTTGTCAAATAAATAAATAAAATCTTTTTAAAAAAACCCCAAACTTAAGCTTATTGCTTAGTTTTACATTTTGCAAGAGCCAATCTGAGAGCTAGACTGGGTGACCATAGAGTGGGTGAGCAATTAGTCTTTGGAGACCATAGAGTTGTTTCTTGTGAGAATAAAATAGCTAACATTCTGCAAAAAGATCCGGACTTTCAACAATTTAATCTGTAGAAACCAGGTCCATGGATTGGCTTGTAGCAAAATGGCTGGGAATTACAAAATAACTTGGGTAGCAGAATCTGGATCCACAGCCCCAAATCAGGAAGTCACAGACTCCATAACCCGGGGCATCTGAAGGTACAGGACCCACAGCCCAGGGTGTATCAGCTTCTGGATCCATAGCCTAGGGAACAGCAGCTGCTAGACCCCAAGAAAGACCCAGCGTAAGTCATCCAGCAGGGCCCGCAGAGTAGGGAGATCCTAAGGCAGTAGCAGGATTTCCGGCAGGAGGTCTCCTGACAGCCACTGTAGGGGGAGAAGCCCAGCTGGCAAGTGTTGGGAGAGCAGAGGTCAGTGCGGTAGGCCAGGTTGCTGTGGTAAGAGCCACAGGAGGATGGTGGGTAGTACAGGTAGCCCCCAAGGGGGTGGGAGGAGAAGGTTCCAGAGCAGCAGCTGCAAGGCTTATTCAGAGGCGATCTGAGTGCAGCTGAGAAAACACTGTGAACACTGAATTCACAGAGAATATTCACAGACAATAGTCTGAGGTGTATTCTACTTCCTAGACGGTGGCGCTTACATACTCTCGACCACAGGTGTCGAAAGTGATGAAAGCTTCATCCTTATATTTGTACTCTTCACTTGCATAGTATTAACTCAATCATCATTTCTGTAATTGCAGCTGCATAGTTTCCTACCTATTACATTTACGAGGGCTATAATAAATTTCGTTATAACAACAAAGCCAATGAACTATTCTTACCTCAGAAATGCTATGACCTTTTTACATTAATGGCATGTCAACTTGGCCAGGAATGTTCCTCCTTTTCTTCCTGGTGTATGCGGTACATGTATTTGATCCAAGCTCTGCTGGGGTGTGAGTTCCTTCTAAGGGTGGAGATGAAAATGACATCATCTTTCTTTTTCTTTCTTTCTTTCTTTCATTTGGTTACGGGCATAGCTTCAACCTTGCCCAAAAGCCTCTGAAAGATTGAAAACTATTTGTGACCATGCATTTTTATCCCAAACTTATTTTCTAACTAGTAACTACTAATGCAGAGTATCTCATACTCTATGCAAAAGGCCCAATGATGTTAAGAACTGAATGGAGAAAGACTAGGAACAGAAGGAACTCTGGACAAATATTTGGAAACAAAAATGCAAGAACAGTGCATTGACAGAGTTTAAAATAGAGACCAGTTTGACAAGTTGGAGTCCCTCAGAGAATGTTTATCAATTGAGGGGAGAGGAAGAAGTAAGTGACAGAGGACAGAGTGAGACATTCAGGTTTCTCCTCTACCTTATTTTAAACTTCTAATTTGTTTAATTTAAATGTTATTCAGATCAAAACAGTTCCAAATTGGTGAAATTTATGAATTTTTAAACACTATACCTTTTTACTATCTGTCTTTATAATCATCTAGACATCTTGGTCTTCTAGAATAGCTTTAGGTGGACACTGCAATCCCATCAAGTTTTCTCTCACATTTTTCTAACTTATTGTCAAGTATCTTCTTTCTTCCTTATATCACCTCCTTGAGATTAGTACTCTGGAGCAGGATACCTGAATGCCTACTTCTAATGAGCTCTCTAAACTAAATACCATAAGGCTTTCTTTAGGTACAAACAGAACATTCTCAGAGAGAAATATGGAAATGCAGGAAGAAATATAAAGTAGATGTGTGGGTAAATATAAATCACATTTGAATAAAAATTTATAAAACAATAACTGAAATAATTTTTGGTTTTAAAATATATGTACTTGAAATGCACAAAGAAATAATGCTTAAAAAGAGAGGGATTTGATATAAGGCACTTTAAGGTTTTAGCATTATTGAGGAAATTGTAAAGTAATAGTTTATATTAAGCAGAAATAAATCAAGAAAGTACATTGAGATTCCTAAGAAATTCTAAAATCAGTAAAACAATGAAAGTATTACCCTTAAATGGGGGAAAAGAGAATATTAAGGTTTTTAAACTAATATTAAAAAAGCAGAATAAGAAAGCAAAAGTTATTAAAAGATCAAATAATAAGAAAGTTATACATTGGTATATATAAACATTGGCAATATAAACTCACATATATATACACATACATGCATACGTATACATATATATACACATATATACATATGAATATATATAAAACATGAAAGGACTAAGAGGCCCAATGCAAAGACTTGGAATGCCAGATTGAGGTACAGATAGAAGAACCATAATAACCCACTTTTAAGATTAACCAATAAAGAGGGATGGTGGGGGAGTGCTCAGTTGGTTAAGCATCCAACTTTTTATTTTGGCTCAGGTCCTGACCTCAGAGTTGCAAGATCAAGCCCTGCGTTGAGCTCCTCAGAGAGTGAAGCCTGCTTAAGATTCTCTCTCTTCTTTTCCCTCTGCCCCTGTCCCTCACTTGTGGGTTCTCTCTCTCTCTCTCAAATATGTATATATATACATATATAGAGAGATTTTATATCAAAATGCTGGCTCTGAGTTGTGGAGCTAATGGCTTCAAAATATGTATGAGTCCCATCTCTGTTTTCTACCTAATTCTTTCAGATTTGTGGTTTGAGGAAATAACAGATTTCCATTATCTATTTTAGATCCTACTTTCGCCAACCATCTAACTGTTTTATGAGAGTTGCTGTTCAGCTTGTTTCTGGTCATCCAGAGGTTTCAACTTTGATCGATCATCTTACCAAGTAGCCAGGTACTTAAAAACAATGACTTTGGAATATTAAGATTGACGTTACCAGATCATGTGTGGTCTATTTGTTATCTAAAAAGTGTTTCTATTATATTTGTCCATACAGGGGTCACTTGTATATTTGCCCACATATAGGGGTTATTGTATCCCAGAAAATAGTAAATATGTCCACTGAAGCCATACCATGACCAAGAAGGTGTAACAGTCTTAAGAATGAGAGGAGAAGTCAGCTCATATCTGAATTTCAGACTTTTTCCTATTGATGGGTAAAGACATTTTCCTTCTTACTAACAAACAACTTTAAGTACATATTTTAGTGTCATTCTGCTGCTGAGATGTTCTCTCAATTTTTTGTTGTCTGAAGTTATCTTCAATTTTAAAGCACATATTTATTGAGTATAGTCTTTTAGGATGGCATCTGTGTTTTTTTCAGAATTTTGAATATTTCATTCAATTATCTTTGTAAGTAATTTGTATTTTAGTCTTATTGTCACTTTTATATTTTTAAAAAAAAATCATCTTTCTCTCTCAGGTTTCTGAGAAATGTTTCTGTCATTGGTGTTCATTAGATTTACTAGTGTGTAGGTGTGCTATTCTGTCTTTAACTTTTACTTTGCTGCTTTAATTGACTTTGGGAAAATTTAAAAATTCTCCCCAATATATTTTCTCCCCACTTCTCCCTCTTTTCTGTTTTAGAACTCCAAAACCAAGTATGGTAAATCTTTTTACTATAGTCTATTTTTTAATAAATTCCTTTTGCTATTTTTTACCTCCATTTCTCTCCATGCATTAGTTTAGACAACTCGCTCTCAACCAAGAGTATTTGTGCTTTCTATTCCCCCAGGGAATAGTTTGCAACATCTGGAGAGACCATTTTTGGTTGTCATGGCTAAGGAAGACTCTGATCTGTTTTGTGTTCATTTCTTTCTATCTAAAATAACCTGGGGGTGGCTGGGTGGCCCAGGTGATGAAGTGTCTGACTCTTGATTTCAGCTCAGGATATGATCTCAGAGTTGTGAGATCAGCCCTGCAGTGGGCTCTCGGCTGGACATGGATCCTGCTTAAGAGTCTCTCTCTTCCTCTTCCTCTGCCCCTCTCAAGTGTATGAATAAATAAAACAAATAAATAGAAAATAACCTGAATTTTAAGTATAGTCTTTGTCATAGATCTATTTGAGGGTCCAAGGAAGTAATGGGTAGGATATTCTTTGAGCCTTAATTATAGCACTATTTAGGGATAACATCTTATGTAATTTTATTCTTTAGTAACCTGTTGTTCATCTTACTCTCAGATGGGTTTCTTTAGGTATTTGGCCTGCAGAAGCTAAGAATACCACCAAAAGAGTAAAGATATAGTGTCCCCAGCTTTACAGTGAGATCCAAATGAAATAGTTAAGTCCACTGCTATAAAGTGCTGTTTGTTTTTATCTATATTTAGCTTGGGTTTTAACAAAGCATTGACAAGGAATCACACACATTCTTCCCACAAAGAATATCTTTCCATACATATAGAAAAAGCAAATTATGTTGGCTATTCAACAATGGATATTTGAGTCTGGTCATTTTTAATTAGATTTGGGTAAACTCATTAGAATTCATATAAGGCTCATATATGACATTTAGTCATATATGACTGACATTTAGTTTTTCTCTCATTTATTATATTAACTTGCAAACCTGAATGATATTCTTGTTTATGAAATTCCTGAAGAATCTGTCAACTTCATAGTCACATTCCCTCTTTCCACATAGATAAAACCCATGATCGTTGAAGTACTCAAAATATATCCTAAGACCTTCATTCACAAGATTCTACTAAAAAATATGGATGTCCAATAGCTGTAGTTTGAATGAGAAAAATATCCATAACCCAAAGAAATTAGATCAAATTCACAAGTTTTTAGACTTCCAAAATTTACTGAGATGCATATTGAGCTTTTATTAAACCTATCAAATCAAACTTAACACAGACTCTTTGATAATGTTTAAATAATAACATAAAAATATTTCAATACATAATAAATTAGTTTATTGGATTATAATGATTGAACTTTTTATCCTTTTGGGGCAGAAAATAAATTAGCTTGAACTTTATCCATAATGCTGATACGATACTTAAAAGGATGCTATAATCAGCCTGTTAGACTATGCTTGATAGAAAGAAATTGGGTAAGGAACTGGTGATTAAAGACTAAGATAGTGGCCACTGGAAATAAGGAGCATAATGGACATCTGGGCAGACACTTTGATGACTTTACATAAATGTACCAGAATTCAACAAGTGATTAGCAGGAACCAGACACATAGTTAGGTTGGCAACAAGATGACTGGAAGCTACCAGTAACAAAGTCAACTGGGTGGCAGAAACCAGATCCATAGCTTAGGAAAGAGAAACCACAGGCTCCATAACCTAAGGGTCTGAAACCAGCCTAGTGAGTAGCATCTACTAGATCCATAACCTGGAGAAAAGACACTGCTGGACCGATAGATATGATATAAACTAATTGGTAGGGACTGCAGATCATGGAGATCCTTGGGTAGTATCAAGACCCTGCCTGAGCAGAGGCTAGACACCACACAGAATGCTGGGCAGCTGGCCAGCTCACAGAAGGTCTCCTGATAGCCACTGTAGAGAGAGGATCCCAGCTGGCAGGTGTTGGGAGAGCAAAGATTAGTGCTTTTGGAGTTGTTGGAGTAAGAAAAGCCATAGAAGGAGCCTGGGTAGGTAGCTTAGGAACCCCCTTCCTGAAAGGACTGGGAAAATAAGTTTCCACAGCAGCACCTGTGGAATATGGAGATATGTTGACAGAAGATATGAGTTCAGATAGGTCACAATGAGAAAATTCTGAGATTTAAGATGATTTTGAGCACTGGGTATTTTATATACTCATCAGTTGGTACAGCACAGTGCAGGTGCAGTTCTCTCATACCATTGGCACACCTTCTTCTGTATTTGTGTAATTCATTAACCTTCTCTGTCATTGCATTGACTTCATACCTATCATACTTAGGATTACAATTGTTTCAATGATGATTCCTATCTCAGAAATTCCAGAACTGTTTGTCCTTAATCCTCAACCTATTACAGCTAGGAAAGCCCCTTCATTTCTCCCTGGCTATGACTCCATGTATGTCTATTCCTTCTTTGCTCCAGAATTCTTTCTGTCACTTTTCTACTATGTCAAGTGATAAATGACATAGCTTTATTTTTTATAAGGATACTTCTAATGATTGATTCTACTTGTCACCATTGATTTACATTCTCAAAATTTATTTTCCATCTATCACATATTATATAATACTTCTCACATCCAATGGAGGGAAGAAAAATAACACATAGTGGGAAGTGGCTAGAAATAGAAAAGAACCAGACAAACATTTAAAAGTGAAGGCTGAAGAGCACCTGGGTGGCTCAGTGGGTTAAAGCCTCTGCCTTCGGCTCAGGTCATGATCCCAGGGTCCTGGGATTGAGTCCCACATCAGGCTCTCTGCTCAGCGGGGAGCCTGCTTCCTCCTCTCTCTCTGCCTGCCTCTCTGCCTACCTGTGATCTCTGCCAAATAAATAAAAATCTTAAAAAAAAAAAAAAAGTGAAGGCTGAACTGAGATGAAGCCACAAGAAGAAGTTGACTTGGGCCCTATGAAGAGGGAACAGAGATGATGGTGACAATGTGGGAATCTGGAAAAAGGTAATGAAGAGACAGGGATTTCAAGTATCTCTTCTACCTACTTTTAGCCTATGGATCTTTTCATCTAAATGCCATTTAAGGAGCACTTAGGTGGCTCAGTTCATTAAGCATCTGCCTTTGACTCTGCTCATGATCCCAGGGTCATGGGATCGAGCCCAGCATCAGGCTTTCTACTTAGCCAGGAGGCTCCTTCTCCCTCTTCCTCTGCCTGCTATTCCCTCTGCTTGTGTTCTCTCTCTCTATGCCAAATAAATAAGTAATATCTTTTTTTAAATGTCATTTAAAACAAAAAATACCACTAATGTATTTTTACATATTTTCATTCACATTGTCCAAATTTTAGAAAGAACCTGGGGCCTACCTCTTAGAACAACTCAGCCTTTCCAGTGTTCAGACTGAATGAGTTTTGTGCATTTTCAAAGTCAGTTCCTTCCCAATAATTTCCACCAAAGTATAAAATAAGGGTGCTGGGAGGTTTGATCATTTAAGCATCGACTCTTGATTTCAGCTCAAATCATGATTTCAGGGCCATGAGATTGAGTGCCCTGTCAAGTTCCACATTGAGTGTAGAGCCTGCTTAAGATTCTTCCTCTGTTTCTTCCTCCGGACCTCCCCTTACCCTCTCCTTCTCTCTCTCTTTCTCTCTCTCTCAAAATATATATGTAAAATAGCCCTCTTTTATCACCCTTTTTCATTTTATTTTTCTTTTGAATAATATAATAACTGAGTACTAATTTCCAATGGGTTCACTATGTCAGATAAATTTGCACTGAGACAAATACTAATAAGTTTTTTTGGGGGGGTGAAGGAAAATAATCTTAGGTGGAAACAATAAACTCCAAGAAAGAATAAAGAGACTATTTGATAGTTGTATTCTCCAGGAAGCAGGCACTGAGACACAGATAGAAGAACAAAATGTTTGTAAGAGAGTAACACCTGTGAGTGAAAAAAGCCATTCTACCACCTTGTTCAGTTACTGACCAGGGGCTGCCATGAGAAAAAGCTGACCTTGGCCTGAAAGCTGATACAGAGCTCAAAGAAGCCAACAGAGAAAGCCTGTCAGCTGGCCTCACTGGTCACAGCCAGACAGCCATTTCCTTTGTGAAGTGGTGTGATGTGCGTACCGGTGCAGATCTGTACCTGTCATAGTCCACTGGTTGCATCTTCAGGGTCAGCTTGTCAGGAGAGAGAGATTCTCCATGGCTCTGTTAGGGCTCTATTCTGAGGGGAAATAGAAAAGAGCAAAGCCAGTGGCATGAAACACAGTCCCCGTTTGGTCTTGGAGGTGCAGCTGGTGCTCTCCATCTCCTTCCTTCAACCTCGTTAGAAATTTGTATCACCCTTAGTTACCACCTCTGGTGGCCATGGTAGATTTCTTGGTGGTATTCACCAAATCTTATTCCTCAGAAGTATAAATCCTGATAACTATATCTTTTTCTTGCTAGAGTCACTGCATTTGACAAGTCATGTGCACAGTTGGATGGAAGGTTCTAAGAGACACCCAAGTAGATCAACTGAGCTTCCCACATATTCCCCCTTCCCTTACTGTGTAACAGTAACCCTGCTACTTTCTACTAATCAGGGTCATCTCCTCTTGCATAGATGACAAATCCTTTTTTTTTTTTTTGGCCCATTGGTCCCTGAGTACAAGAAGCCCGAAGTGCACCGGCAGCAGCCATAGCTTAGTTCAATGAGACCCTTGATGTGTTCCTTAGGAAATCTGCCTATGGGAACTGGGCCTCCATCCTTGAAAATTCCAGCTGCAGAAGTAGGAAGCTCAGGGTTATTGAATGGGTCTTTGGAAGTAATAGTAGGGGGATTTTGGAGCCCAGTCTTTTGAGGATATCACCTCCATGTCAACAGTTTGACTTTGCAGTCAGTAGGCCAGTCCAGTTCACCAACAGACAGGAAGCTTCAAGGTGGAGTGTTTTTTGATAAAATCTATGGATCTCAATTACACTCTCTCTACTGTGGAGTGGATTACCTGCATGGATTCTACGCTATGAGCAATCCCATGCTGGTAGATCAAACTATTCATTAACTCCTGAAAATGGTGCTGCTGAGGCAAGCATTAAAAGTGAACTCATACTCTGAATATGTATCTGCCCATTTGAGAATGGACACTGATTTTTCAGGGCAGAAGGAAAACACTTTCAATTTGCAACCAAGCAGCTAGTTGGTCTTCTTGAGGACTAATGTCATACTGGGAGTTTACTGTTAGCCTCCATTGCCAAGAAGGAGATTCACAGGTGGCAATGATATCAGCATTTTAAGTAGGAGCTTATGCTGGGGGACCCATTCATAGCCTCTATGGTCACTTGTTCATCTGGTCAGCATTGTAAAGACTGCTGACAAAGGTAGGCTCACATCAACTAGCAGAGTCATTTTGTCTACATGATAGTTTCATTCCTCTTCTAAGGTGGATACATTCTGGTGGGCACTAAAAGGAAATACACAGATTTTCACATTTTGTGCCCACCTGCATATGTCTACCCACATATTTCTCCACTAGACTTCTATGTATCAATATTCTAATCTTCTCTTTTCTAGGTCCCTAACTAACTGGTCAGGTCAATTGCTACTGTCCAGGAATCTAGAGGTATCAGATGTGATTTTTCCTTTTGTCAGCAAACGTCAAGGTCCCACATCCTTTGGAGGGAACATGCTCTATATTACTCCTGAGATTGTTATTCCTATAAAGCTTATGCGTGACAAAAAGGATACCAGAAAAAAATTTTTAAAGAAAGAAATGTCTAAAGCCCAAAACAAATTAGTTCAAATTCATCAATCTATTAGATTTCAAAAGTTGTTCCCAGAGACATTGTAAACATTAACTTGAATACCCCCCCAAAAGAAACAAAAGAAAATAAAAACTTACCCAATTAAAACTAACAATAAAATTAGCAAAATATTTGGAAACCAGAATGAAAGAGTTTATTACATTATATGCATTTAGGTTTTCATCTCTTTTGAGAATAAAAAGTACGAATGAGAATTCCATTAATTCATTAAAATTAGTTCATGTTTATTAACATAAATTCCATTAGTCGATCTTGCAATTTATTTTATTAAATCAACTAATTCTATAAATTCATCCAGTAAAATTAATCATTTAGTTCAGTATATTCTAGAGACAGTTTTTGGCCAACACTTTGTGGTTGGAAAAAAGGTGACAAGAATTTTTCCCAAAGATTATGAAGATGATAAACTCTCTGTTTAGAGGTTAGACATTTTGCTCAAAAGGTCTGGACCCTCAACAACTTGAGGTATAGAAGCCAGATCCACAGGTTGGTCTGTAACATGAAGACTGGCAACTTCTGGAGGTGAAGTAAGTTGGGCGACAGAATCTGGATCCATAGCCCAGTGAAGGGAAGCCACAGACTCCGTAACCCAGCGATCTGAAGCCCTGGGATCCACAACCCAGTGAGTAGCAGCTTCTGGATCCATAGCCCAGTGTAGGGAAGCCACAGACTCTGTAACCCAGTGATCTGAAGCCCTGGGATCCACAACCCAGTGAGTAGCAGCTTCTGGATCCATAGCCCAGGGAACGGCAGCTGCTGGACCCAAAACTCAGAGGCCGAGAGCAAGTCGTCTGGCAAGGACTGCAGAGCATGGAGGTCCTCGGGCTGTAGCAGGGTGTTTGACAAGGTCTGGACGCCACACAAGATGTCTGGCAGCTGGTGGGCTCACAGCAGGTCTCCTGACAGCCACTAGCAGGGGAGGAGCTCAGCTGACAGGTGCTGGGAGAGCAGGAGTCAGTGCGGTAGACCAGGTTGCTGGGGCAGGAAGAGCTTGGGTAGCGCACGTACCCCCCAAAGGAGCGGGAGGCGATGTTTCCAGAGCAGCAGCTGTAGGACATGTTGGCAGGAGAATTGAGTTCAGCTGAGTGACAGTGAGGAGATTCTGAGGTTGAATGTCACCTCCTGGACTGGGGCACTTTTATACTCTCAGCCATGGGTGTGGTATTTTTTACAGTCGCCTTTCCCACACGTGGAATCTCTCATTTCCATATGTGTAATTCAGTGATATTTTCTGTAATTGCAGGTGATTCCTCCCATCTCGTATTTATAGGAGAATTCATCACGTCGTTATAGCACCAAGCCAACGAACTATTCCAAAGTCGGAAATGCTATGACTGTATGTCATTAATGCCAGCTAATCAGGGCCAGAAAAGCCCCTACTCTTCTTGGCTGAGACTCATTGTGACTTTGCTAGTATCTTGGCTGGAGAATGCTTAGATCTAAAGGCGGGGATTGAAGTTAAGTCACTCTTTTTTCTAGACCAGTGGAATAGAGGTGCCCTATTTGTCACCAATGATTTTCTTTCTGTAAATTTATTTCATCCCCTAAAATTCATTTTCATATCTTACATTATGTTATATATTGCCTCTCAAATTCAATGGAAAGGGAAAATAGATAATATAAATTGATTAAGAAACATGATGGATCACAGAGATAAATCAGGACAGATGTTTAAAGGCAAAATGACTAAGCAAGACTAATTTGAAAAAGAGTCTCAGGGGATACAAATCTATACATATGCAAAAAATCCCAAAGAATCAAATACTTTTGAGGTAAGGGAAGATAGCTAGAGATACTATGGATCTGTCCATCTGTGTGTAATTCCAGTAAAAATGGGTTCTGGATCAGTATAGTTTATGGCTTTTCATATAGGCATTGCTCCTTTTGTTACCTGTTGTTACAGTGTGTCCAGTGATCCTGCTTTCCTAATAAGAACAACTCTTATCACACAGGACCTTCTTGTCATTTTTATCTTTTGGTTCTTTCACATAATTGTTTTCTTAATTATAAAAACACTTTTTCCCTACGTCAGTTCTTCAAGATTATTTTCCTGTGGTAAAATATCCAAATATTGTCTTGTATAGAGCTCCATGTCAGGCAAACCGAGGCTAAAACAAATACTGAAGTGTTTTCTCCAGTTAGGCAGACAATTACCTCAGAGGGGAAGTTGTAATTGCAGGAGGTGATAAAAAAGATTGAAATATAAGTGAATTGTCTAAATACTCTTTTTGCATAACACTAATAAAGTGGTTTGTGGTTCTTAATAAATAGGTAGAAGTAAATAGTAATTAAGAATGATCATTAAGGAAACAGAGAAGGAAAAAAGTAAAAAGATACATCAGACAAAAGAAACAAACAAAAAATGTTACTTCCATTTTATTAACTTCCAAATTTATTGTATGATAAGATGTAAAACATCATGTCATCAGAAGTAATACAAGATATTTCATAACAATCACTCTGTCAGCCTTCGGGATGATATTCCTGATTTTGTTAATCATTTAGAGGTTACCTCAATTCCACACCACCCAACAGAGTAACAGATAGCTACATATATCAAGTTCAGTTTATGTAATTTCAAATTAAGTTAAATGAAAATTTTGGTCTTCAGTCATATTAGCCACATTTCATGTGCACAATAGATACATGTGGCTGATGGATACTGTATATCAGAAAATGCAGCTAAAAATATTTTCAACAACACAGAACGTTCTATGAGACAAACTGCCTTAGACTTCGCAGTGTGCTTTGTTCACTGGCTAATAGAAATAAGTACTTTTACTATTTCTAGTCCAGTGTAAGAATGTCAGAAATCTTGAGGTCAATTATCCTTACCTCAATTCATGTACTACTATGTTAGGATTTTCTGTATTGTAATTTCATGTTTGCTCAAGTATATTGATATGTATTTGCCTCCATGTTTTTATGACCAAAATTTGCTTAAATTTACCATATATATATATATATATATATATATATATATAGTGTGTTATATAGTGTGTGTGTGTATGTGTATGTATGTGTGTATATATACACACACACATACCCCTATCTTTTTTCTTGCTCTTCTCATCTTCTTACATCTTTTTTGTGTGTTCTGGGGTTATTTTGCTTCTGACTGCATAGAACTTTTATTGTATATTTTAGTGTTGGAAGGCTAGTAACAAATTCTTTACAGTTTTGATGGTCTGAAAATGTCTACATTTTCTTTTTCTTTTCTTTTCTTTTTTTTTTTTTTTTTTTTTGAGAAAGAGAGAGTGGGAGTTGGGGAGGCACTTGCAGAGGGAGAGGAACTCAAGCAGGCTCCGTGCCCAGAATGGAGCCCGACTTTGTGCTTGATCCCATGACCTTGAGATCATGACCTAAGCCAAAATCAAGAGTCAGATGCTCAACTGAGCCATCCACAGGCTCCTCTCCATTTTTTTTTTTTAAGATTATTTATTTATTTGACAAATCACAAGTAGGCAGAGAGGCAGGCAGAGAAAGAGGCTCCTTTCCATTTTTGAAACAAATGCTCATTAGTCCATTACTCTAAACTTTTCTTTATTCAGAAATTTGAGGATACTTGTCTTCCTGCTTTCTTTTTTTTTTATGATTTTATTTATTTATTTGACTGACAGAGATCACAAGTAGGCAGAGAGGCAGGCAGAGAGAGAGGAGGAAGTAGGCTCCCTGCTGAGCAGAGAGCCAAATGCAGGACTCCATCCCAGGACCCTGGGATCATGACCGGAGCTGAAGGCAGAGGATTAACCCACTGAGCCACCCAAGCACTCGTGTCATCCTTCTTTCTTTTTTCTGTTTAGAATTCAGCTGCTAATCTTACTGTTTCTTTTTTTGTTTGTTTGTTTGTTTTTGTTTTTTTTAAGGTAGCTTACATTTTCTTTCCCTTTGGTTGCTTTAAATTTTTCTCTTCTTTGACACCAAGATATTCTCTTTATTTGCTAGTTTAAATAACTTCTCCAGAACAATCTCTAATTGTCTCTCCAGCTATGTCTAATTTCTTTTCAATCCATTCAATAATTCTACATTTAACATATTGAATTTTTCAATTTCAGAATTCCTACTGGGTTCTTTTTTAAAATTTTATTTATTTATTTATTTATTTATTTATTTATTTATTTATTTATTTTGAGAGAGAGCTTGACACAGGGAGAGGGAAAAACTAAGCAGGCTCCATGCCCAGCAAGGAGCCTGATGTGGGTCTTGATCTCATGACCCTGGGATCATGACCTGAGCCCAAATGAAGACTTGGACACTTAACTGATTGTACCACCCAGGCTATCCTCTATTTGGCTCTTTTAATATGTTTCTCTCTCTCTTAAAATTTGAAATCTATCTTTTTTATTTCCTTAAGTGAATTCTATTATCTGATATATATTTTGAATTTAGTCATTTCTTAACTTTTGCAAGTCTGGCAGATTTCCCTAGGGTATCAGATGATCCATATCTACCTCATCTATCTATGTATATCATCCATATACTCATCTATATCTGTATAAAACTATATTCACAATTACATCTATACTTCTACGTCCATGCCTGCATTTATAATAATATTGATATTTACCAATGTAAAGACATAATACAGGGTTACCTCAACACTATGCTAATTCCTTTTTGTAATTTGAAGTTTTTATTTAAATTCCTATTAGTTTACGTTCCAATTAGTTTCTGGTGTGCATTACAGTGATCCAACACTTCCACATAACATCAGGTGTTCATCACAAATGCTCTCCTTAATCCCCATCACCTGCTTAACTCACCCCCCTGCCCACCTCCCCTCCAGCAACCCTCAGTTTGAGTTCCCTGTAGTTAAGAATCTGTTTTATGGTTTATCTCTGTCTCTCTTCCTTCCCCTTCCCCGTATTCATCTATATCTGTATCTGTATCAATATAGATATATATATATAGATAGATAGATAGATAGATAGATAGATATATGCCACAACTTCTTTATCCATACATCAATTGATGGACATTTGGGCTCTTTACATAAGTTGGCTGTTGTTGATAATGCTGCTCTAAACATAGAGTGCATGTATCTCTTCAAGTCTGTATTTTTTAATCTTTTGGGGTAAATACCTAGTAGTTCAATTGCTGGATCATGGGGTAGCTCTATTTTTAATTTTTTGAGAACCATCCATACTGTTTTCCAGAATGGCTACTCCAGGTCTTATGCCATGTTAATCTAAGCAGGTACTGAAATGATTTCAGTTCATAGGAAAGGGTAAATATTTAAAGTTCAGCTGAATCCTAAGGTATTGTTCGGAGTGTCAATTTTAGTCAAAATCATTGGAATTTCTAACTTTTGATTTTGGTTACCTGAGCTCATGAGTCTCCTCAGCCTCTCTTGGATTCAACAATGTCCCTAATCAAAAAGTAGTCCCAAATTCTAGGACCTTGTTGTTACATTGATAACATTTTGGCCCTGGTAATTTCTGGACATTTTCACATGTATTTTCTTTGTCTAAATTTTCTAGACAAAAAATAATAGTTTCAAATAATTTTTTTTCATTTGTAAGTATATCAATGTTTATCTCATCCCCCCTTAGGAATAAGCTTAAAATTCATAACCAATCCTTGGATGAAAGATTTATAATATATGAAAGCATGGCTAGAATAGGTAAGAAATAGGAGTAAGAGTGCCCAATCACAAAAGTATTTTATTTTATTTTTAATATTTATTTATTTGAGACAGAGTGAGAGAGTTTGGGGAAAGGGGTAGAGGGAGAGAAAGTCTTAAGCAGACTCCAAATGAATGTGGAGCTTAACCTGGAGCTTGATCTCACTCTGCTGAGATCACGATCTGAGTTGAAACCAGGAGTTGGAGAGCTTAACCGACTGTGCCATGCAGGCACCCCACAAAACAATTTTAGTAATTTGAATGGAAGGTGGCGGAAACAAGAATTATTGCTATTTAAAATATAATACCCTTAAAAAGCTAGATAAAATCTAAAACCTTTAAAAGATGAAGGGACAATTACTCATCAATGATTTTTAATCATGTTTATCATTGTCACACTGGATAAAATCTCCTTCAGTTGTAAGTTAACCAAGTTTCCAGTCATTTCTTCAATATAAACATGATTTTCAGTCTTTTCCAGTCTGCTTATTTTATCTTCCCAGATTTCCCTTTTGCCCCTTCTAATATGCCTGTGTCTTTGCAATTCTAAATAAACTTCACCTCCTAAGAAGTCACAAGGCAGATATTCCTTATAAGTTCCTTACTCCTTCTGTGTCCCCTTTTCCTGCATTCAATATCACAAATTTATCATGGGTATCTTTGTCTAAGGGCTGTTATACAGCCTAAAGAAATAAGGCTTAGGAACATTTATTAAACATGTTAACTCTTTTTGATCTCAGTTTTAGGTTCCTTATCAAAATCTATCTTTCTACTTTGTTATTCCTGAAAATACTTTGCCTGAGAAAGCAGAGAATATTATCATGAAAAAGAGAAATAAAATTTTCTTTTTTTGTTGTTGAGATACACATTAAATCATCACTTCTGATGTTGTCAAATATTAATTATCTTTTAGTTTGAAACATGGGTAAAAACCAGGGTGAAAATCATCCTGATGATTTTAGATTCTTCACTCAAATTTTATGGTATTGCTCTTTACACATATGTAGTTAAGATCATATTGAATACTTATCAGTGGGATACAGGTATTTATCATTTTTTTTAAAGATTTTATTTATTTATTTGACAGAGAGAGATCACAAGTAGGCAGAGAGGCAGGCAGAGAGAGAGGGAGAAGCAGGCTCTCTGCAGAGCCCAATTTGAGGCTTGATCCCAGGACCCTGGGATCATGACCCAAGCTGAAGGCAGAGGCTTAACCCACTGAGCCACCCAGGCACCCCAAGTATTTATCAGTTTTGCTAAGAAATGTGGGTGACTTCAAGCAAAGTTACTTAAAATTCATGCATAATCATTTTCATTTGTTTTCTATTTATTTTTTCTTTCATGTATAAACCTAACCATATAAATATAAATATTATTTTTATTCTCTGCATTTCTTACATAGCTACCAACTAGTCTTCTACTTTATGCCTGTTGGCATTCCCATGTCTTGTGAGAAAACCAATCTAATTCCCAAATCTGAGCATTCAATTCATAATAGCTTATGTACTTAAACAATAGTCTTCTACTACTTATAGTTTGAGTAGGAAAAATATCTGGGGCTTCTCAAAATTCAAATCCCCAATTTCTTAGGATTTCAAAATACATTTCCAGGTGTGTATAGATCCTTTCAAAATATCTCCATTGTCTACCATAATCAAAAGTCTACTTAATAAAATTTAACAACAATGAACATAGCTGGTTATCAGGACCAATAAATTTATTTAATTATACTGATTTGGATTTTCATACAATTTTGGAAGAAAATCCAACATTAATTTTATCATTTATATTTTATTTTCAGGTATTATGTTAATTTTAGAATTTTCCAAATAAAGTCTTTCAGCCAGTATTTGGGGAAGAGACAGGGTAAGGGTTTGATAACCTAAGAATAAGAAGATAATTCTTCCTGTAGGTGAAGATAATAAAGATTTTGAGTAGAGGCACTGGTGAGAATGAACAACAAGATTAGAAATTTAATAAGGTGATCAGAAGAAGCCAGTTCCACATGTTGGTCTGTAACAAGAAGACTGACAGCTCCTAGAAGCCAAGTAGGTGGGGTGGCAGAATCTGGATCCATAGCCCAGAGAAGGGAAGCCACAGACTCCATAATTCATGGGTCTGAAGCCTTGGGATTCACAGCCCAGTGAATAGGAACTTCTGGATCCATAGCCCAGGGAACGGCAGCTGCTGGACCCAAAACTCAGAGACCCAGAGCAAGTCGTCTGGCAAGGACTGCAGATCGTGGAGATCCTCGGGCGGTAGCAGGATGTCTGGCAAGATCTGGATGCCACACAAGATATCTGGCAGCTGGTGGGTCTATAGCAGGTGTCCTGACAGCCACTGGAGGGGGAAGAGTCCAGGTGACAGGTGCTGGGAGAGCAGAGGTTAGTGCTGCAGAACAAGTTGTTAGGATAGGAAGAGCCACAGGAGGACCTAGGGGAGTGCAAGTATCCCCCAAAGGAGCAGGAAGAGTAGTTTCCAGAGCAGCAGCTGTAGGACATGTTAGCAGGAGATGTGAGTTCAGCTGAGTAACAGTGAGAAGGTTCTGTTTGAATATCGTATTCCTCAAGTGAGGCATTTATATACTCTCTGCAATGGGTGTGGCACTTTACAATGTCAACTTTTCAAAATTTGGAGTCCCTTATTTGCATACATGTAACTCAGTAACCCTTTTTTTAAAGTTGGAGTTAACTACCTCTCTTCATCTTAAATTTATGGGTTCACTCATTTTGTTTTTATAGCCCCATGTCAATGAAGTACATCTATGTTACAAATGCTATGACAGTGTATAATTAATGCCTACGCCATCATGGTCAGGGAATCCCCTCTGATTTTTCTGGTGATGAAAACATGTGCACGTACATGTGCTCACCTTTGTCTGAAGAATGTTTTCTTCCCAGGGTGGGGATTACAATGCAGTCATCCCCCTTTTGTGTCAGTGTCTGAGAAGCAGAAATGTGGTCTTGATGAGGAATCTTCTAAATATTGTCCCTACATCAAACCATTGATTCACACTGTAACATAATTTTGTATCTACTACTTACTATTAGCATTGCTTACTATGTCCAGTCTAGAGGGCTCTTATAAAAGTAACCCAAAGAGATTGACCTAGATGATTAGAAGTAGGCATAATCCTGAACAAAAATGTTTCAGAAATTTAATCTTTAGAAAAATGAAATCAAATCTAAAGCAAGTAGAGACCAATATGAATGCATGTGAAGAAAACCAAAATGGGGGGGCGCCTGGGTGGCTCAGTGGGTTAAGCCACTGCCTTTGGCTCAGGTCATGATCTCAGGGTCCTGGGATCGAGTCCCACATCGGGCTCTCTGCTCAGCAGGGAGCCTGCTTCCTCCTCTCTCTCTCTCTCTGCCTGCCTCTCTGCCTACTTGTGATCTCTGTCTGTCAAATAAATAAATCTTAAAAAAAAAAAAAAAAAAGAAAACCAAAATGGGAAATGATGTTGAGATGAGGTAAGGAAACAAAGGACAGTGTAGAGAGAGGGAAAAGACTGTCCAGATTTTCTTCTACCCCATTGGAGGACTTGTGGATATTCTACTTCTTAGTTCAATCATATCAAATTTTTTTCAAAATGAACTAAATTCATGGCTTTTGTGCAATATATTTATATGCTCAAAACATCCTGAGGTCTACCTTCCCATAAGACCTCAAAATTTTGAATCGTCTCTGAATATTCCCAAGTTCATGGCAGATCCTTTATTTTTCTCCCTAATTTTGGTACATGCTTCTGTCCCAGCTTTCTTACTAAAGAGGATACAAGTTGTGTGAATCTTGAAGTTTATAATTTGGGGGCACTTCTTTTTTTTTTTTTTAAAGATTTTATTTATTTATTTGACAAAGAGAGATTACAGGTAGGCAGAGAGGCAGGCAGAGAGAGAGAGGAGGAAGCAGGCTCTCTGCTGAGCAGAGAGCCTGGTGCGGGACTCGATCCCAGGACCCTGAGACCATGACCCGAGCTGAAGGCAGCGGCTTAACCCACTGAGCCACCCAGGTGCCCCAACACTTCTTTAAGAAAAAGAATACAACATTGTGAACATAATAGTAGGTATAAATATGGATGCTAATTTAGAATAAAGTAAAATTAACAAATACAAACTGAGATGACAAAAAGCACAAATATCACAAAATCAAGACAATAAAATTGTATCATCATAATTATCACCGCCACCTATAATATTTCCTCTGTATTTATTGGCTGCATAGTCCTTGATTGCTTTTACATATGACAATAATTTTGTCAACATATTTTCAGTAGAAAACATAGAGTATATTTCAGTTTTTCTTCCAAAATTATGAATCAAAAAATATGATACAATACATTAATAAAAGAAAGGACAAAAAACCATATGATACTCTCAATAGATACTGAAAAAGCATTTGACAAAGTACATCACCCTTTCCAGATAAAAACTCTTCAAAGTGTAGGGATAGAGGGTACATACCTCAATATTATCAAAGCTGTCTATGGAAAAACCCACCACGAATATCATTCTCAATGGAGCAAAACTGACAGCTTTTCCCCTAAGGTCAGGAACATGGCAGGGATGCCCATTATCACCACTGCTATTCAACATAGTACTAGAAGTCCTAGCCTCAGCAATCAGACAACAAAAAGAAATTAAAGGCATCCAAATCAGCAAAGAAGTCAAACTATCACTCTTTGCAGATGATATGATAACTATATGTGGAAAACCCAAAAGACTCTACTCCAAATCTGCTAGAACTTGTATAGGAATTCAGTCAAGTGTCAGGATATAAAATCAAAAAATAAATTATTTTTGATGACACAGAAAAGTTCCTTTCAACATTGCTCTTTATTAGTAATGCCACGTCTATAACATCCTGTGTCATTCTCAGTTGCTGCTTCAATCCTGGGATTATGCTGATCTCAGCCTGTTGTCCCTGCTTTATTTTCCCATCCCAGTCTGCTACCCCTAGAGGTTCGGTCTTGTGTTTGAATCAGCTACAAATGGCTGTGGACCCTCCGTTTTAGTAATCTGTTTGGTAGCAGAGAAATGTTTTGGTTCTAGTCCTTCTTCTTAAATTCAAAACTCCCTGAAGTTCTGAAGCTCATCAGGTTGATTTTAGGGTCTAGAGGTAGTACAGGCAACTTTTTGGATCTACCCATAGCCCAGAACTACTTCAAGGGCAAATGATTGACTCCCAGGCTACAGCAGCACAAATGGAGCAGTGGGTCCCTCCACATGTCTCTGGAAGATTGCAGTGGAGCCTTGGAAAATGTTAGACAAAAGTACCCTGAAGAGGACCCTGACACTGAATCTTCATTAGGTTAAGTCTGTCTCTGTCTTTACTAAGCTGCTCTATCTAAGAAACTTGAACCTGTGCTAGTGACCTTCTGTCTGAGATATCAGGGACCCACATAGAGTGCCCAGGGCTCTCTTCAGTATGCTTTCCATGGAAATGTCTCTGTCCAGAGTTCTAACCTAATTTTCAATAATTGGATTATTGTGGTGTATTATTGCTTTTATTATTTGCCCCTGGTCCTCTTTAACTCCAAGTTTTTTTTTTTTTTTAATGAAAATGTCTGATAGATTCATCACATTCTTTGAGCATATGGTTGTTTCTTGTCAATTTGGTATAATATAAACCAAATTTCAACTATGTGGTATCAGACACTCAGAAAGTATAGTGCTGTGGCATAAGGCATGGAGTTGCAACTCTATTTGATGAAACGACAATACAATTTTACTGTATATGCTTAAATTAACAACTTTTCCTCAATGTAAGAGTAAGTTTAATTGCAGTTTTACAAAAGGAAGCACTATATAAGACCTCAGTAAGTCCAAGGAATAATGAAGTAGTTCATTCTCATCAAACAGCTGCTTTTAAAAAGTTTATCTTATGATCTTCTAAATTTCTAGATTTTTTTTTTCTTATGGGTTTCTAGACCATAAGAAAAGTCATAGCCCACTCAATGCTGGGAACACCATGCCTTTCTCAAATTAGAGTGTTTCCAAGAAATTATTGGAAATAGCTATCTTATCACAAGTGAGAGTGACTTTTTGTTCACTGGAGATAGGATTACTGTTAATCAAAATAATAAGGTCAGCAAAATTTGTCTATAGTGACACAACATTTTGGTTGCCCTCCCAGGCACACAGTGATGACCTTCTCTTCCCTGTCCATCTGACCCTCCTCACATCAATGTGGTAGTGTTTATGTAGCTGAAATAACATATCACAAACTCTCAGGTCCTCTCACTGAATCCAGCCCACAGATGTATGGTCATCCCACAAGCATGAACCACCCCCATAGATTTTTCTTTTTTTTTTATATTAAACTCTAAATTAGTCCCCAATATTTAAAAATCAAAAGAATTCATACAAAATGTGGGTTTCTGACATCTTATAAAATTTTGAAAATCTGGTTCTGCTGGGCTCCCTTGCTTGCAGCTGCCTGGAACTCCATTCATGGAGGATGTACTCCCTGAAATTCCCAGGTTCAACTAATCCCCTTTATTTTGTAGTTGTGGGGCCCAATTTTAGTTGTCATCAGTCATCAAGCCTGTGCTATTATTTTGTTGTGTTAGTTAAGGTCACTGTCATAAATTAAAAGGCTTTGCGTTTGAAGACATTTTGTGAAAACAAACTTCCTGTGCACTTGAAGGATATTCTTCCTTGTTTAATAGGAAAATATAATGCGTCTATGTTGGTGGAATTGGATTATAAAAACACTAATCATGAGACAAATCACAGGTTAACTGGACCACCTCACTTATGTTTATGATCCTCTGACCAAAAATATTTTACATGACAGCAGAATTTGACATGGTTTTTATATACCGGGCAATGACTTAAATCAGTGGTGTCTCGCTTCTGAATATGCAGCAGAAGTAACAAATGGGTCATTTTAGAACATACAAACCAACCAGAAAATAAATTAACAATTTAAAAAAAAACAAATGATTGAATTTCTCCTCAGGTTGCTCCACATGTGATTCTGATATACTACTCACTATGGTTAGAACAAAGGATTAACAAAATTAAATTAAACTAAACTAAAGGATTAACATCTAGCTAGGAATCCTCAGGAGAGGTCATAGCCATGTGACATCACACTACTACATGCCTGACACCTGTAACCACCTTTGTACAGGGATTGTCTTGCCAAGAATATGAAGTACAGCATTATAAAGAGAGAATAGGAAATCCATTTTCTGTTTATAACGTCATAATTCTATTGTAATGGGCAGTTCCTGCAAATAATATGCTTTGCCCTCTCTCCTTGCTACTGTGCAGATATAATAGCTGTTACAAATGCTGTTGTTTGGAAATGTTGAAGATGGATTTAGTAGCATTAATATCCATCCGGCAAGATGCAGCATCCTAAGGGCTTGAACAAAGGCTGCGTGTCACTACCCAGTGACATTGTGCTGATGGCCTCATGATGAGTGGTAAGGACTCCCTATAAATACAGGAAAGAAGAATAGCATTTGTGACAGACTGTAATAGTTAAAATTGGAAGGCAAAATGAAAACAGGCTTTGAGTTAGAAATCAGATGTTAAATCTGTGATCGGAACTAAAATGGTCTGTGGTACATAGACGACATTCTATAGACATATGTCGATTGAATGAAAAAGGACATTGTCTTCATGTTTTCAATGTCTTATTTGAAGTAAGTCACCTAGGAATATTACATAAATATTAACCATTTTTTTGTGTGTGTTCTCTCTTTGTTTGACAGCTGAGTGAAGGTTAACTATGTGTATCTAATAGACACGGAAGCTTTTCCACTCAGATGTCACAGGTCAGCTAAGACTCATGGGCTTTAATGTTCCCGGGTGACACAAAGTCTTGACCTACTGGAAAGTAGTGAGATGAGGAGAAAGAGCACAGGCTAATAGATGTGTGTGTTTGTGTGTGTGTGTGTGTGTGCGTACACTCACCTTTCTCTCCTGCTACTTTGAGGTCTGGCCTATTCCTGATTCTGGGGTGTCAGCTTCTCCTGCCTCATTTTTTTCTCTTCCCAGCCCTTTGCTGACTAAAGGCACAAGGAGTGGAATACAGAAGGCAACTCCACATTTACTCTGCACTTTCTTCATCTCCAGTGCAGGGATAAGAGGTGAGGTACTTGAGTGGGCATGGGGCATAGCATGGAAAAGAGAACAGGAAAGGGAAAGGGAAAGAGGAGGAAGTTATTTCAGGGTACTTCCGGATTTTTAGAGGCTTCAAAGTAGAGGATACTTGAGTTTTCTTTGTCTCCTGAGTTTGTTCAAACTGATAATTAGGCAGGAGCCCTTTACAGGAAGACAGCCTGATTTTCTCTGGAGGAGACCTTATTTAGTACTGCTCTGTTGGTTGGGCTCTGTCTTGGTGGGTGGCTGGAGGCACAAACATAGCAGAGGTCGTGGTTTCCCAATGTCTGCTGGAGGCAAAAAAACCTAGAGTGCCAACATCTAGGATACCTCTATCCAGGGCTTTGTTGTGGTATTCTCACTTTGTGGCAGAGTAAACTCTTTAACTCCATTTATTCCTTGTCCCATTTCTATGCTCAAATCATAGCATTTTATGATTTAGCATTTCATAGATTTTATGATATTAAAATCTGGTTCTAGTGCTCAGAGACTAATGGGCAAATTTCCCCTGCATGTTCTGGCCCATTCAGAATAGACTTAAAGTCTGATGGGAGGGATTAAACACTGTAAAATATAGTCTAGCCTGTGGCTTCCCTATACACAGGGTTCCTTCTTGCTTGCTTGTTACTTTTCTTGACAATGGCTTTTTAACTTATCCTATACTAGGATTTGATTTATTTTTATTTTTATTTTAAAGATTTTATTTATTCACTTGATAGACAAAGATCACAAGTAGGCAGAGAGGCAGGCAGAGGGAGAGGAGGAAGCAGGCTCACTCCCTGCTGAGCAGAGAGCCCGATGTGGGACCCTGGGACCATGACCAGAGCAGAAGGCAGAGGCTTCAACCCACTGAGGCACCCAGGCACCCCACGGATTTGATTTATTGTTAGAGATTTGGAATTTAAAACAATGTAATTTTAGGACATTATGGGATGGACCGTGTGTGATCACTCAGGATCTTAAACTCTGGTAAATTTAAGTAATGTGTATTAAAACATACACGTCAGAATGCCACCAGCACAGTGCGCGGCTGTGGTGAGGGGGCTTCGCAATCTAGGTAGAAGGTAACGTGGAAACTCGTAGCCTCTGTTCTGCTGTCAGAATGCTTGGGAGGTGATTCCTGGCACTGCCTTTCCCAGTACTGTGATCTCCTGCCATTGACTTGAGTTCTTCATGTTCCACTGTTCTTGTTTGTGACATGGGTATAATAATAGTTCCTTTTGCATTGGCTATTATGAGAATTGTCTGGGATAAAAATATAAGTAAAATGCCCACAGTCTTGCCTAGAAATTAGTAAAGAGTATATGTGAATCTTTGCTTAAATGATCAAAGAAAATGCTTCTTAAGTGCTTCTGAGGTATCAAATTTGAGAGTCAGTGCTGCAAATATCTTGAATGCTTTTTTATTGCCTGAGTCATTCTTTAACAAAAAAGAAAAATGTTTATAACTGGGAAAAACTTGGGATTTCAAAAATTACACTTGTTTAAAAATAAGAGCATAGTGACTGCCGCCCTCCACAGAAAGCAGAGTTTTAAGCCTTCACAAGACTAATCTGCACCGCAAGGCCTGTGATAGATGGCCTCCTAACTTAATGGCTTAATGTTGTACTCAAATGCTGTGCTTCTTATCCTTCTGGAATGTCCCTTTCTTTCTCATCTCCATCTGTCCTTTTCTTTCTTCCCTTTCCTTCTCTCTTTTCCCGGATCTTTGTATTTCACACACCAATTGTGATTTAGCCTTCTAAACTGGCAATACTGTCAAACCAAAGAAGTGCTTCCATTTGTCTCATTCATTAAACTTGGTGCTTATTTTCAAGAGTAGCTAAGCATTTCTATTCATTTCTCTTAAAATGCTTGCAGTTTCATTAGTTTTGTTGTCATCTTATTTAATTTTAGATCAGATGTCTTTGAATGAAAGGTTTCTGACTACCATTAAAATTTTTGAAATCTCAGGGCACCTGGGTGGCTCAGTGGGTTAAAGCCTCTGCCTTCGGCTCAGGTCATGATTTCAGGGTCCTGCGATCGAGCCCCACATTGGGCTCTCTGCTAGGCAGGGAGCCTGCTTCCCTTCCTCTCTCTCTGCCTCTCTCTGCCTACTTGTGATCTCTGTCTGTCAAATAAATAAATAAAATCTTTTAAAAAAAATTTTGGAATCTCAAGGGGCATGTAGGTGGCTCAGTCAGTTAAGTCCTGGATTCTTGGTTTCTGCTCAGGTTGTGATTTCAGGGTTGTGAGATTGAGCCCTGCATGGGATCTGCACTCAGCACAGACTCTGCTTGAGATTCTCTCCTGCTCCCTCCCCCTCTGCACCTCCGTCTGCACTCACACATGTCTGTGTGCTCTACCTTTATAAAATAAAAATAAATAAATTAAATCTTAAAAAAAATAAAATAAAACTTTGGAATCTCCATGTTATAGTGTCTTTTCAATCAACTATTACCAAAGACAATTTCAAGATGATTTGCAAATATGGCCTTGATGAAACTTTGCCGCAATTCTACATATCTGGCCTATGTAGCTGTTAGTCTGATCCTCTTATGGAGTACTTTAGGAATCCTGAGTTTTGTGCATCCTGTCCCAATCTCCCAGAGAAGACCCCGAAGAAGGGATGACATCCTTCCCTCGTTTACTGGCTCACAGAGGACTTGTAATATTTATTAAAAAGGTGAATACAGGCATTCTTAGCATCGACTTTATTATTTTTACTTGTTAGCAATTGAACATACAAGATCGTTGCTTTAAGAACTGAGATTCTGCTGCCTGGCTCCTTAGAACAGGAAAAAGAAAAGCATGGTATCTTGTCAGTATGAGACTCTGGGGAGTGGTACGTGGCCAGAGCCCTGAAGCGTTGCATGGTGATTACTGGCTTCCTGGCTGTGGAAGCAGTCACCTCCACCCTATATATGAGAAAGGAATGATATTTGTCTCTTAAGTAAATGAATAAAATATATTCAACCATGTCTGTGCAGAGGAAAATCAATTTCATTTTAATTAGATAACTGATTAGTGAAACTCCAGAGGATTCTACCACATTGTTTTCCTCACACATCACACCCAATGGAAAAGGTTTATAAAGTTCCTGAGAAGAAAATTCACTGCAATTCCTCATTAAACCCAGAGAAAACTGAAGTTAGGAGACAATATCTAATCAAACTCTAAATTCTTTTTTTTTCCACTTTAATGACTGTGTGTCACTTGTTATGAGTTAAATTGTGTCCCTCAAAGTTCATATGTTGAAGTCCTAAACTCCAGTATTTCAGAATGTGACTTTATAATAAGACAGGGTCTTTAGAGAAGCAATCAAGTTATATAATGAGGTCATTATGGTGAACTATAATCCAGTATGATTATCGTCATAAAAAGGGGAACTTTGGGCACTGAGACATTTATACACAGAAGGAAGGAGATGTTGACAGACCCAAGGAGAAGATGGGCATCTACAAGTGAAGGGAACAGCCTGGAACAGATTCTTCCCTCATTGCCCTTAGAGTAATCAACCCCTCCAATATCTTAGTCTAGGACCTCCAGCTTCCAGAACTGTAAGGCAATTCATTTCTGTTATTTGAGCACCGAGTCTGTGGCACTTTGTCTAATACATCCTTCATTGGTCAAAGTGGAGTCCTGTCTCCCCAGGAATTGAATTACCAGACCTTTTTGTCCATGTTTACCAAGTTTCTGCTGGCCACCAGAGGACCTTCTAGCCATCCTGTGCCCACTTATGAGTGCTCCTCCTCACCAGTCTTTCCAGAGGATGGACTGTGGGCTTGAAAGCTGGGCATCTGGGACTTTCCCACCTTTCATGATGAATTGGGCTTCTTTGACATTCTTGTTGTTTTTCTAGAGGTCAGTCACCTTCTTCCTAAACAATATGTGTTCAGAGGTCTGTAAATCAGCATGTTGCTTTTCTAAGATCTCAAACAATGAATTTTTAAAAAACTTTATTCCCAAGGACATACTAGATCTTCTAACTCAGGAACCACTATCAAATGAGACCTTCAAAAGCCATCTTGTCATTAACTGAAGCATTTTAATTCACCAATAATCTATGTTACAACTAGAACTCTATAAGTTGTTTGTTCTGAAATTCTTTTTCCACTACCTCACCCCTACCCCTGTCCTCTCCCTTTCTAGAACACATTTTATTTAAAAAAAAAAATTATTTAAATGCAATTAAGATAAATTAGGATTAACTAGGATAACTAGTTTCAGAGGAAGAGGACATGATTTATCAGTCCTATGTAATACCCAGTGCACATTACATCACATGCTCTCCTAATGTCCATCATCCTGTTACGACATCCCCCACTTCCGTCCTACCCTCCAGCAACCTTAGGTTTGTTTCCTATGATTAAAAGCCATATTATTTTATCTACTTTCTGGATCATCTCTTTCTAGGATGACACAAAGGAATAGAAAGATGTTAACTTATTTAACAATAATTTCCTTAACAGAAATCTGGCTCATGTTTCTATTTATTTCAGTGTGTTTTATGTGTCATTATTCAGTTTTCTTTGGCATGAAAATGTATTGGTTCTGCTTCCCTAAGGTACACCAACCATTTTAATGCAAGGCATAGAGTTTCTGGAGAATATGCAAGCCAGGTGCCCTAGATAGTGAAATCATTGCTATAGTTAGATTCTTAATTATGTCTCCTTTTTCTCTTTTTACTTTTCTTGGACTCTAGCCAAATTTGAAGCCCCAAGCAAGATATATATATATTTTTTAAAAGCCCAATAATGACTAACTTCTCCCTGTTCCTGGTGAGATAAAACAAAGAGTCCAGTCTAAGATATATCCTGAGAAAAGTTCTCTTTTTTTGTGCAACATGTTCTATTTGAGACCTAAGTATTGTCTCAAAGAAATAGAATCCAAATTCAAACTAAGATCGGAATATAGTTCTTTTCATCCAAAAATATATTTCAGGTTCTTAACAAAGTCAGTTTTGGAAAATTTGGGAGTGGATTTGGTACTAATAATCAGACTGTAATGACCTCATAGATTTTATTCATTTCTTCACTTATTTATGTATCTGTACATTATAATCAAAATTAGTAAATATCTATTCTGTTCAAGAAACTCATGCTTATCAGAGCAAATACAATGAACAGACGGAGTAAGTGAATAGTGAATGAATGAATGAAAAGAATGGAATTTAGAGTGAGACAAACATGAACTTGAATCTTAATTCCATTACTTAGGTGAAGGGAACTTATAAAAGTTTTGTTTGCCTCTTCTTCTGCATTTGGAGAATGTACATGATAATGGCACATCTTACTTAGGTGAATTAAATTTGTATATATAAAATTCCTGGTATAGGATTTTTTTCATAGATGCTGATCATATGTGCTTTCTTTTCTAAGCTGTTCATTTTGATCTCCCTTCCAGGAAATCTATTTTTTTTTTTTAAACCATGGTGACGTTTTGTACCAAACTTTCTCAACTTCTTTGTATTTGCACCTGTGCCTACACCCACATAAGCTTGTTTATGATTATTAACAATCTTCAGCTTGTCTTTGTGTGGATTTGTATGCTTATAATCTATGGCATTTAAGTAGAAATTAAAATAAAAGAATTTTCACGGTTGACTCATAGAAAAATGATGGACATTTTTGAACCACGGGGATCTTGTCACAGAAAAGCTAGGAAAGGCTTCATGGAAATCATTATTTGAAAGACACTTAAAGTCCAACCCTTGGGAGTTACAGTTAAATTAAAAGAAGAAGGACATGTTTTAGAAAAGATACAAGGATTTGTATAAGATTATATAACCAAGGTGAAAATTTCATTTTTTTTATTTTAGGGGAGATAGAAGATTGGAGTATCATTGAAGTCTAGGGAGATGGCATGAAGTTATAGTAGATCTTAG
Source organism: Mustela nigripes (assembly GCF_022355385.1). Lineage (NCBI taxonomy): Eukaryota > Metazoa > Chordata > Mammalia > Carnivora > Mustelidae > Mustela > Mustela nigripes. The sequence continues at coordinate 205,324,212 of NC_081558.1, read as the reverse complement.
GCATTGATTTTCCTTTTGTGGATTAATAAAGCATAGACAACAGGGTAATTAAAACTTATTTTCAACAGAACTGAATAGCTGAAACCAAAAATGGGTCCCAAGAAAGCCTGAATCCTAATCATTCCAATATATCTCACTTTGTTCTCTTAATATTTCTTCATTCCTTACCCTGTTTGTAATCTTTCACTCTCTACCTTTCCCAACCATCTTACCTACCTTCCTTATTACTGAGGCAGTACAGTTAAGAACTAAGTGTAGGCTCAGATAAAACTATGATGATTCATGGTCTCTGCTACATTGTAACTCATCTATAAGAGGACAGAAATTTTTGGAAAACTGCTGTGAGTTAAATAGGAGAACTTATGTACCATGTATAATGTTTAATACAATGCCTCGTCCATATAAAATGTTTATTAAATATTACCCACTATTATTTTATTAAGAGAGAAAATTGATATTCGGCATTGTATTTCAAAATTAATCATTAAGCCCTCTACTTTATTTTACCAGCATATTTTTTAAAAAATCTGGAAATGCTTTAGGTATGTTTCTAGTTCCAGGGAACTCTTCAGGGTTTTCACATGGCTAAAGTGAGTTAAGGATAGCTAACTCAGTGATGCCATAATTGAAATACAAATAATTACAAGTGTAGTATGTAAAAACTCATATCTTACAGCAAATGGCAAACACAGTATATAAATTTAAGTGAATGAATACATCCTAACAAATGTGGTTTCCTGTAACAGATTCATAGTCTCATGTTTCAAGTCAAGAATTCTTACAACTATTATAATGAACATTTCAATATTACAGGAAATCAATTTGTACTTTTGGTAAATAAATATGTAGAAAACATATGTCATCATGATAAGATATAGAATATATAGAGATTTAATTTGCATTGAATAGTACTGGCATATGAATATTTTTAAGCATTCTTTCTTTTCTGAATAGACAAGACGAATGTCTTTCCCAGAGGGTGATTTACCTTTTTTTTTTTAATTTATTTTTTATTTATTTTCAGCATAACAGTATTCATTATTTTTGCACCACACGCAGTGCTCCATGCAATCCGTGCCCTCTATAATACCCACCACCTGGTACCCCGACCTTCCACCCCCCACCCCTTCAAAACCCTCAGATTGTTTTCATTCTTTCTTTTCTAAAAGACAAGATGAATGTCTTTCCCAGAGGGTGCTTTACCTTTTAAAACACTTGTGTTAAGAGCAATTTTGATTTCCTTTAAGTGCTGTTGAGATTTTAAAGCTTGTGATTTTAAATATAATTTAATCCAGAATGACTCAAAGATATTGAGATATTCACAAGTTCCATATTATTAATATTATTGAATAAATGAAGAAGCAATAAATCAACAGAAGTAAATAGCAGAATGACAGTTATATTTTTCTGATGAAAGAATTGTTTGCCTAATACTGTAATGTCTGATAATGCCTTATTTGCTGATACTGTTTAATGCCTTAATAACTCTATGTTATGGTTGTAACTATAATGTTTCCACTCAGCTTGTGGTATCTAGTTATTTGTCAAACCACCAGTTAAAATGTTGGTCCAATTATCATACAAATCAGTAGATTTTGAGTAAATCAGATTATCTCCATAGTTTGGGTAAGCATCATTCAATCAGTTGAAGACCTTCAGAGCAAAGATAAAGTTTCCCGAAGAAGGAATTTTCAAGGCTGCAGCATAGAAACCTTGCCCGAGTTTTCATCCTGCCAAGTTATGGAATTCAGACATAGGATTGCCACAAGAGGATGAATTTCCAGCCTGCTCTCTTGTCTTATAGATCTCAAACTTGCCAGCCCCACAACTACACAAGACAATTAAAAAAAATAAATAAATCTCTCTGCTTCTGCACACACACACTCACATATATATGCATGTATATATACAGACTTCATATTCATATACTATTCATACACACACACGCGCACATATGAACAGTTCTGTTTCTCTGGAGAACTCTAACACACACTGAGAAATAGATGACTTTCTTCACATTTGCTCTCAGTATCCTTTCTAACCAAATTGACCATGGACTTCGTGAATCTTGCTTATACTTTGCTAGAGAGAGGATTTACCTTTTCCTTCAAAACCAGCCAAAGAACAAAAGTTAAGTAACAAAATGGAGTCATGTGGAAACTCATTATGCAGATTGAATTATCAGAAAGTGAATTTTACCTTAAATTCATTGAATTTTGCGATGGTCAGGACCTTTAACAACCATCTGGTCCTGCCTCTGATCTACGTCACAACATAAACTGCTCTCATTCAGTGTTCTTTCCACCATCATACACTAAAACTTATACCTTTATCAGTGTAAAGACATTGTAATCTGTAGTTTCACACACTAGCATTTCCTTGGTAAGTTTAGTGATATAAACAAATAAAATGATAAGGAACATAGAAGTTGAATGTAGTACTGGACTCCTTTTTCAGTCCCTTAATTTTTACCCCCTAGATTACGCATATCTTTGAAAACTTTCAAGATGCAGATTTGAGAACTAGGGCTTGGAAACAGATGAATTGAGTATTTTCTATTCTTTTAGAAAAATTGGGCTTATCAACTGACAAACAGACTGAAGATGGAACCTCCCCCAGGTAAAGGATACAGTCAGCATCCAGGGAACGAGCTTTACTTCAAATGCAGGGTAAAAGCTATCACCACATTCTGTCGCCTTAGTAACACACAGCTAATGGAGGCCCTGAGAGCAAAGTAGGGTAGAAAAGTGGCCATACATGTCCACACAAAATTATGGAAAGGAGAGAAGGAAGGCATTTTTTTCTTTCTGTTTTGAATGAGCATTCTGTTTTGAGGCAGTCAAGCTTAATAAGATTCAAAAGATGTTTGGTTTCCTTAAAATACTTTTAATAAAAAGAAGCAATAAAATTTCATTTGAATGAACATCTGAGGGAGGACAGTATATATCATGGCAGAAATGATTAGCATGAAAACAAACAAACAAAAATGGATAGTACATGTGAGTGTTGGTTTTATGCTTTCTGGATTCAGTTTTTGCTCCAACTGGTATCATTGAACTCGCCTTGTGTTCTGGCCTCAGTGGCCCTAGCAATGGCTCATACTGTCCATGTAGTCGTGAGATAGGTCACCGCTATCTGCCTTTTTTATAGCCCAAGCAGATTTATATGATCGCTGTTGCTGGATTCTGAGGTCACTTGCTGGGATCCCATAGGTGAAATGGGAAAATTCCTTGGCAAATATATACTAACAGCTCTATCAGAAATAATGAGACATCCTGGATTGCCCTGTATGTATAAAAGAAACTAAAATGACAGTTTAAAATTTCCCCAAAAAGCAAATTCCAACCTGAGGCAGCTTCATTGGAAAATTATTCAAAATATTTGAAAAGGGGCACCTGGGTGGCTCAGTCCTTAAGTGGCTGCCTTCGTCTCAGGTCATGATCCCAGCCTCCTGGGATGGAGTCCTGGGAGCAAGCCCCGCATCCGGTTCCCTACTCCTCAGGAAGCCTGCTCCTCCCTCTCCCACACCCCTGCTTGTGTTTCCTCTCTCGCTGTGTCTCTGTCAAATAAGCAAAATCTTTAAAAAAAAATTTTTTTTGAAAAAAATTCTATATAAAATATTTTGGAAAAGAGAAGCATAAACACTTCTCAACTAATTTTATAAGATCAACATTACCTTCGTAGAAAACTAGGCATGGACACTGTTAAAAGAAAATCACAAACCAATACCTCTCACAAAATAGGCTTTAAAAAAAAACAAACCTTGGAAAATATGTCACTAAATCTAATCTAGTAATATATTAAAAGTATAATACATCATGATCAAGGATGTTTTCCCCAGGAATACGAAGTTGATTTAATATTCAAAATCACCTAGTGCAATTTGTCACATTGAAGGATTAAAAACTCAACTATACAATAATTTCAACAAATGCATGAAAAAGCATTTAGAAAATGCACTAATGGTAAGAGCTCTCAGCAAACAAGATTTAGAAGAGAACTTACTTGGCCTAAAAAGTGACATTTACAAAACCATACTAGTAGCATCATAGTGAATAAAGAAAGATGGAATGCTCAGGAACAAAGCAAGGATGTCTGCTTTGACCATCCCATTCCTCATTGCATTGGAAATTCTACCCAGTAGAATGAGACCAAAAGAAAGGAGTCATATATATCTAAAGGAAGAAAGAATAGTCTTCATTTGCAGATGACATTATAGCCAATACAAAAGTCCAGATCATGGACTTTGTGAATCTTGCTTATACTTTGTTAGAGAGGGAATTTTTACCTTTTCTTCCAAAAATCTGCTAGAACTAATAAATGAACTTTGGACACTTGCAAGATACAAAGTTGTATTTAAAAAAAAAAAAGCAATTCTATGTAAAAGTGATGAACAAATAGGAATTGAAATTTTAAAATACCATTTAAAATAGCACCAAACTTCACAAAGTACTTAGCTGTAAACCTAATAACACATATGCAGGATTTGTATAATGAAAACCACAACACATTAATGAGAGATATCAAAGAATGTGTAAATAAATGAAGAGATAGGTCATGTTCCTGAAACAGAGACTATTAAGACTTCAATTCTCCCCCAACTGGATGTAGATTTAACATAACCCTGATGAAAAAAGCATACCACATTGTTTGTAGAGGCTGGCAAACTCATTCTAAAATTTATATGGAAATGAAAAGGAACACATATAGGCAAATAATTTTGAAAATAGAGAACAAAGTTTGGGGATTTACAGTCTGATGTCAAGGCTTACTGTAAAGCTATAGTAATTAAGGCGTGGTGGTATTGGGTAGATGTGTACCTTAATGGAATAGAAGACTGATTCCAGAAATAGGTCTGTGCATATATGACTTAGACAAAGATGTCATGGTGATTCAGTAGGAAAAGGGCAGTCTTTTCAACAAATGGTCTAGGATAATTGGATATCTATATGACACAAAAGGAAAAAAAAAATCTTTGACTCAAACTTTGTACCATATACCAGAATTTTTTTTTTTTTGATAAAGTGAACTTAAGCCTAAAAACATCTGCTCTTCAAAACAGTCTGATAAAATGAAATGATAAGCCACAAGTCACAACCTTGGAGAATATATTTGAAAAACACATATGTGATAGAAACCTTGGATCTAGGATATATAAAGGACTCTTACAACTCAAGTATGTAGGGAAACAATCCCAAAATGATAAAAACATTTTTAAATATGCACCATTTAAGGAGAGCTATGGAAGGCAAATAGCACATCAAAAGCTGTACACTCTTATCATGAGGGATATGAAAGCTAAAATCACATGTGACATCACTACATGCCTCTTAGAGTAGGCAAAATGATAATGGATAATGGTAATGATAATAATAATAATATGCATGGTGCTATTGAGGATTTGGAACAACTGGAACTTTCATACCTTGCTGTTGGGAATGCAAAATGGAAAATGGCCATGCAGTATTTTTGCAATGCTAAACATGCAGTTACCATATTAACTAACAATCCCCACTGCCAAGCGTTTATCTAGAAAAAAACGAAACACATGCCTATGAAGAAACTTGCATGTAAATGCTCAGGGCAGTTTGGTCCCTAACAGCCCCAAATTGGAAGTCATTGAAATGTCCATGGATGCTGTGAGTGGATAACATAGATACAGAGAAATACCACTTAGCAATAAAAAGAAAGGGGCTATTGATCTGTATAAGAATATGGATGAATCTCAAAAGCATTGTACTCTGTGAGGGAAACTAGACCCCAAAGCTGTGTAACAGACAATTCCATTTACAGTGCATTTCTGAAGCTGTGAGGACAGAAATTCAGATATATGGTGGCCGGAGTTGACACAAATGGGCACAAGGAAACTTTGGGTGATAATGGAAAAGTACTGTATTTCCATTGCGTTGGTGGTTACATGACTGTATATATTTGTCAAAACCCATTGAACTGTATGCCTGAAAGAGGTGAATTTCATTATGTGTAAATTCTACCTCAGCAGAGCTGACCTTAAAAAAGGCAGTCAAACAACCCAGTGGAGAAGTGTTTTTTGTGACATATGAAAGATGAAGGCAGGGCCTGGGTGGCTCAGTCAATTAAGCACCTGACTCTTGATTTTGGCTCAGGCCATGATCTCAGGGCTGTGGGTTCAAGTCCTGAGTCAGGCTTCATGCTCAGCATGAACTCTGCTTAAGTATTCTTTCCCCCCTCCATATGCCCCTCTCCCCACTGCTCTCTTTCTCCAAAATAGACAAATAAGTTGTTTTTTTTTTTAAAAAAGACGAAGGCATAAAATAAAGAACACACAAAGAATTCCTGAAAAATCAACCTGAAAGAAGAAATAATTCTATAGAATAGTTGATAAAAGGTAATAATAACAGAATAACCTTGTAAGAGTGTGAGTTGTATAACTACCAAATGAGGGAGTCAGGATTCAGACCCAGCCATTCGGAGTCCAAAGGCCGTGCTTCCCAATTACTACACCAAAATTGAAAATGAAATTGAAAATATCTAGCAAGTCTACCTCTATGTGTATACCTGACAGGAACCCTAGATGTGTGTGTAAGTTCAAGTATGTTCCTTGTCCCACGGTTTGTGATAGTAAGAAGTCAAAAATAATAAAGAAGTAAGTCAATAAAATGTGATATTGTTATAGAAGAATTCTATACACTAGTAACAAGAAAGAAACTATATCTTTATATTATAATAAAGTACTTGTTGTACAAACTCTGACAATGGGTCCACTATCTGGGTTCAAATCCTATTTTTGCTACTTATTACCTGAGTGGCCATGAGCAAGAAACTCAACCTGTTTGTCTAAGCTTCATCATCTCTATAATAAAAACAATAGCAATATGTACTGAATGGGATTATTATGAAGATTGAGCTAATATTACAAATGAGCTTTTATTTGTAATAAAGTACTTAGAACAGTCCCTTACTTAAAAGTGCCCCTAAAGTGAAAATAGAACAGTACCCAAATATACAAATATCAACATGGATTTATTTTTAAAGTGATTTTTTAAAAATTTAAAAATAAGTAACTTTTCATAAAAACACATTTATAAATATATGTGCAATAAGACTGCATTCTTGGGGCACCTGGATGGCTCAGTGTGTTAGAGTCTCTGCCTTTGGCTCGGGTCATGATCCCTGGGTCCTGGGATTGAGCCCCGCATCAGGCTCTCTGCTCAGTGGGGAGCCTGCTTCCCCCTCTCTCTCTGCCTGCCTCTCTGCCTACTTGTGATCTCTGTCTGTCAAATAAATACATAATAAAATCTTAAAAAAAAAAAAAAAGACTACATTCTTACCCTTCAAACCATAATAGTGAAACAGGGGTGCCTGGATGGCTGAGTCAGGTAAACATCAGACTCTTGATTTTAGGTCATGATCTCGGGGTCCTGGGATGGAGCCCTGCGAAGGGCTCTGCACTCATCAGGGAGTCTGCTTGAGGATTCTCTCTCTCTCCTTCTGTCCCTCTCTCCACCACACACTCTCTCTCAAATAAATGCATAAAATCTTAAAATAATAATAACAAAACAACAAAGTGCATAGACTTATAAATATGTGTGCAGAAAACTTCCTAGCAGACTCCTTCAAACTGAATGTGTTAGTAGAAAGATAGGAAAGAGCAGCAGACTGAGGTTGGCCCACGAGGGAGCCTATCTCTAACGTTTTATCTCTTTAACTGTGTGAGAGAGATGAAACAAACATGAAAAAATGGTAACGGTTAGGAGTGTAGTCATTTCAGAAAACTGCCCTAGAGTTTGCCATATCACTCTGCATATTCTTCTCCTCCCCTCCCCCATTTTCCAAATAAATTAGGTAAAGGCAAATGTCAGAAGATCAGGAAGGTCTGGAAGCAGAGTCTAGAAATCAGCTACAGTGGCTTTTTCATTTAAAATCAAAGTTATGGATGATGTGGTTCTGCAGACTTAAAATGGTCGGTTTGCATCAGGAAGAGGCTGTGGTTATATTAGCGGAGCTCCAGTGCCCAGAGAGTCAAACAAGGCAGCAGGGTGACCTCTGGGAAAGTAGCAGCTCACAGCCAACTTGCCTGGTTCCTGGGTCAGAAGCCAGAGCAGAGAGGTGGACTGTTTTTCCTCATCCGTTCCCCAGAAATGGTCTTTCAGCCTGTACTTAGTAATAATCTTTAACAGATAAATCACTCCCTAGGTGAGAGAATTTGGAAAGTAAAATCCTTCTGAGGAAAAACTGCTAGGAAGCAGACAGAACCTTTGCAGATAGCTCAATAGGTCTAAAGAAGGCAGTTTTGAGACTATAAAAGTGAAGAGGTAGGATAAAGGTATCGGCCAGCATATATGGATTTTTACTGTTTCTGGACATATTCACTTGATTTAAAAGGTATTCAAAATTTTCTGAAAACATTGCAAAAGGGGATTGTCAACTTGAAGACTGAACTACATTAATGGGATGAACTGGAAAAATAATGAATACTTAAGTAATTCAAATCATGATGTTACTTGTGGCTACTGAGCTCTCTAATGCTGGTTTATTCTATGTAGTATTGGTATATCTCCATTTCCAAAAAAAGTATTGCAGTATAGCATTTTTCTACAGACATATCCAGATAGGGATTTTTTTTTTCTTAAAAACTTTGCCTATGTTTGTAGAGTACACAGTGTTTTATTAGTTCCAGGATCCACTTAGGGACTATTAAAACCACTGTAGTTTTGTTTTGCTTTTTCTTCCTTTCAGTGGGACACATTTATTAGCATTTATGAGGTATTCACTAGTATCTGTACAAAGTGCAAGAATGAGTAATGAAAAGTGTTCACCTAATTAGGAATGGGTGTGGGGCGATGTTAATTGGAATTGACTTATTCCCGACTTATTTTCATGTTAATTCCCAGGTATGGGGATCCTGCCTGGAGAAGCAAGAACTTCCGGGTATTAGAAAGTCTTTTTATTTACCTAATTATATTTAGCAGAATCAACTATGAGGAGGAAGAGAGAAACATTGTGCATTCTAAAGGAGTTAAAGGCTGACATTTTAAGGAATCCCATATGTTAGGGATGGCGCATACTTCTTTAGTAAATTTAATAGGTGTCCATTCATAAAGCATAACTTACTTTACTTCAGTGAATCAGAGTGATGGTTTAAGTATTGCACAAGGGCACTTCATGTGATGCATGCCACACTTTGGATTCTGCATGGGAGAGATAATCATAAAACAAAGTAACTAAGTGTTCCGAAGCTGCATGTTTTGGAATTTGGCAAGTTAATTTTCAGGTCGTTAAGGGGCTTTCTTTTCAATGACAATTGTAAATGCCATTCCCCTTAGTTAAACCAAATAAAATGTCAGATTTGAAGGAGGATGAATGGGCACAAACTGGATAAGAAGAAACCCTTTTTCTTCTCCCTTTTTTGTTGTTGTTTTTCATTAATCTAAATAGGGGTTATTCAGATTCTTTTCTCTTTCTTGGGCTAGAAGGTAAAATATACTTTAAATGCATGAAGATCAGTGATGCATGGAATTCTACTGTTGAATACTATTCAATGCAAATATTCTTAGGAGAGGTAAATAAAGCTTTATTAGCCTTTTATATCTTAGTGTAAATAAGCTTAATAGATTCTTTTCGGAGACAAGTTAAAGTTAAATTTGCTTTTTATATTTGCAGACTATTTGGGTCTTGACTCTGCATAAGGAGACTGTGGTTTCCGCTTCTATCTTTCCTAGCAGTTAGGAGGCATTCACTGAACCTCTCCAAGGCATAATTTTTCCATGTGTGGGTTCGCCACAGATATTAAAGACCCATGTAGCTCTAATACTTCAAGTTAGCTGCTTCAGAAAATGTTTGGTGTTAATTCCCGATATAAATTAGTAAGCAGAACTAGGAATATGTCCCTTCACCAAGAAATAAGGCAAAACAGAACAAAACAAAAAGCAAAACAAAACTGTGAGTTGGGTTAGGATAAAGCAGAGAAGATGCCTACAGCAACATAGGCTTCTCAGAAAATACACGCAGAAACTCAGTTCCAGCAAACACTTCTGCTTAAAGTCTCACCCAAAGGGTTGTGTTTATTGTTTTTATTATTTATTTATTTATTTATTTATTGCTCTTTTGATAGTTAAAATGTATTTATGTTGTATAAAGCTATTACTTTAAACAGAATCCAAGTTGGGAGATTTGTGAAGTTATTTGAGTAATTTTCTTCTTTTTAATTTATTTTTTATTTTTTAATTTTAATTTTTTTTCTCACCATAGCACATACCCTCCCCAATGCCCATCACCCAGCCACCCGATCCCTCCCACTCCCCTCCCCTCCCCAGCAACCCTCAGTTTGTTTCCTGAGATTAAGAGTCTCTTACGATTTGTCTCTAGAAGAGCATCCTTTAAGGAAGAGATTTAGGCTTCCATTCCCTTTAAAGAAGTCCACTGGCATGGTCAGCAAGGGTGATATCCATATCCCTTAATCCCAGTGGTGAGCTCAAGATAGAAGAAAGTCAATAATACATATCAGTAATTACATGGATTAATTCAAATAGAAAAAGAGTAAAAGGTTTGATTGATAGATTGTTGAGTCTCCTGAGTATAGTTAGCATTTGGAGAAATCCATTGTTATATGCTTATGAAGAAAAGGAAAAAGTATTTTGAATAGTAACCACTGATGCTCCTGATAGCCTTGCAGAAGTGAAGGAAAAGTTTATGCAAGTCCATTTGGTGTGATAAGGACTCAAGGCCCACATAGATAAAAAGAGGAAGGGTATTGGAAATGTGATGATGTATAACTTCAAAGGTCAATTCATAGAGAATTCCTTGGGAAAGAAACTGAGAAGCTTCTTCCAAGATGTATCAGAATGATTGAAGCACAATTAACTATGTGAAGATGTGATAAATTAGAGTTAGGCAATAACCTAGTGAGGCATTCTTGCATAAAGTGACGAGCGAGGAGGAGGGAGCATCTGGACGATGACACACCCATTTCTAAGAGTATATATAACCTGGAGTCCAGACTATGGCATTGAAACTCAGAGCATCTCCTCACGGTCACTCAGCTGGACTTACATCTCCTGCCAACATGTCCTACAGCTGCTGCTCTGGAAATGTCTCCTCCAGCTCCTTTGGGGGGTACATGCGCTATGTAAACTCCTCCTGTGGCTCTTCCTGCCCCAGCAACCTGGTCTACCGCACTGACTCCTGCTCTCCCAGCACCTGTCAGCTGAGTTCCTCCCCTGCTAGGGGCTGTCAGGAGAACTGCTGTGAGCCCACCAGCTGCCAGACATCCTGCATGGTGTCCATTCCTTGCCAGACATCCTGCAACAGTCCGAGGACCTCCACACTCTGCAATCCCTGCCAGACGACTTGCTCTGGGTCTGTGGGCATTGGGTCCAGCAGCTGCCATTCCCTGAGCTATGGATCTAGAAGCTGCTACTCACTGGCTTGTGGATCCCAGGGCTCCAGATCCATGAGTTATGGAGTCTGTGGCTTCCCTTCACTGGGCTATGGATCCAGATTCTGGGATCCAACCAACTTGGCTTCTAGGAGCTGCCAGTCTTCTTGTTACAGGCCAACCTATAGATCAGCCTTCTGTAGACCAACTTGTTGAGTTTCCAGACACTTAGAGTAAAATGTTACAGTCTCTACATAGAGCTGCTACTGTAGTGTTCTCAGTAATGTCAGCTAATGCCTCTTATCGCCAGCTCTTCACCCTCTGTCTGGCATTAGGTATCAGCTCATAGACTAGTTCCTTCAGTGAACTTAACAAATGATGAAAATATTAAGTGTGTGCCTGTAATTTTGAACAATTGACTAAGAATTACATAAATTCTTCTTATAAAATGTATGGAAGTTCAGTTTTGCTTGACCTAATAAACACATTTACTCTTGCATCTGGAATGTTCTCATTGTTCTTATTGATTTTCAAAGTCTGATTTGCGATCTATCTTTGGGGCTCCAGACCCTCAGAATACTTTCCTTAGGAAATAGGTTTGGATTTTCTTGGGAAATGGTGTCAGGCCCAGTGTATGGTGAAATTCTCCAGGCAGTTTACTGACTGAGAGCTATTAAGTGTGCATGTTTTCCGAAGCTGTTAGGGTTTTTATTATTGAGAGTAGGCCCATATAAAGTCAACATTCTTATCATGTTTCCAGTATGCTTATCTAGTTTTGAACATCTTATGTTTATTTGGTTTTCAGTTTACATTTTTAAAACAGTATTGAATTAGAATTTATCTTGTGATGTTAACCGGGTGAAAAAGCATTTTAAAAATATACAAATTATTGAATAAATCTGATATGCTGACATGAAAAAGTGAAAATATGAAGTGTTAGGGGTTATAGGACATGATGATTGCCTTTAAATATATAGAAATATGGATTATTCAGTGTGTGTGTTTGTGTGTGTGTGGAAGAGAGAGACAGATAAACAGAGTCTTAAAAGTTTAAAACTGTGAGGAATAGAAAGAGTTATAGGGAGAAATATTTTGGCTTATTATAAAGAAATATAAATTTGTGAATTGTAAATTTACATAATTATTATGACACAGGTACTTTGAAGCTATTCAGTTTCTCAACAAGTAGAAGATGAATAAATCCCATGTTTGTTTGTCTTAGTGACTTCTGCCTTTCAATTGGAGGTAAGATTAGATAACTTTCCATGTTCTGAATCTTATAACCCATGCAGGTATCCTTGGGACCCACTACTCAGTAGTGGTAGTGAAAAGCAGACATATCCTTGTAGGATACTACACAGATCTGAGGCAGAATACCCTCTGTGTTTATTTTTAATATGATTAAGTTTTTGTTTCAGAGGCTAAATGTATCATTACAATTCAGTTAAAACTTTTTCATAACATATTTAGTGACAACTGATCATGAGTGGGAGAAATCACCAACAGATATTTACCACGTACTCTAATTATGCGTCATGAGTGTTTATTGATTTGTCTTCCCTAACACATTTTCCTCAAGCTTTTTCTAATTGAAGCTGAGAGAAGAGGGCTCATTTTCTCTCTCTTTTTTTAAAGGTTTATTTATTTATTTGACACAGAGATAGAGAGTACAAGTAGGCAGCGCAAGAGGGAGAAGCAGGCTCTCCACTGAGCAGAGAGCCCAACGTGGGGCTCGATCCCAGGACTCTGGGATCATGACCTGAGCTGAAGGCAGCCACTTAACTGACTAAGCCACCCAGGTGCCCTGTTCCTTTTCTCTTATATCCAAGACAATCATGGACTAAGCGTGGTTGCATGGGAACCCAGTTTTCTGTGCACAGAAAGGTGCCCAAGAGACAGAAAATAGAGGAATAGAGACATAGAAGTTGCTGGTGACACAGGAGTCTCTGGTTTCCATCGTCCCTTAAGCCAGCTTTACTAGCCCTTCATGTACTTTGATTATATGGGCCAATAAGGTCTTCTTTTGGTTTAAACTAATTAAAATAATTAAAGTAAGATTTCTGTCACTCACATTCAAAGAGTTATAATTAATAAAAATGTGCCAGCTAGGTGCAGACTTACTCATAGTACAGACTATGGTGTGAAGAAACACTTAAAAATTTTATTAGTAAGATAAAAAGATTCTATGACTCTATGACCATTAGCAGTGAGAGCAAACTACTATTTCCTTCCTAAAGTAATGTAGAATGAATAAAATGTAGATTAAAGAAAACATTTGGGAAAGCAAACTAAGAGGGTCACAGTAGTATGGCCAGTGAGCAAGTCCTGGGGACAGAGTCAGCAAACGTGATTCTACTTTCAATCAAGGAAGGCATGAGGCCCCACAAAAGTGATGAGTACAGATAATGTTTAAAACTGAGAACAACCCCACGATGGAAGGATCCAGTGACATAGAGGATCTAGTTCTGGAATGACTTGGAGATTTTCCCCCCACTATAATGGAATCTTTGAGGTGAACGGCCACAAATTGAAACAGAAAGGCAAAGGAGGGGAGAGGAAATAGATACATCAGTATACTTTTAATATGCAAGCTCTTCCCAATAGAGCAGGAACATTCAGATTTCAGGGAGCAGGCATGATGAATACCCTTTGCACCCTTCATTCTTTGCCTTGTGATTTTCTCAGTATCTCATCACTGCTAGTTTCCCCTTCTCTTCTCTCAGCTCTCTGCTTTTCTTCTCGGTCTGCTCCCCATATCTCCATCTCTCTAACGCTCATATCTCCATATCTCTCTCTCCACTGCTCCATCTTTCTCTCTCTCTCTCTTCCCCTCATATCTCCATCTTTCTCTCTCATATTTCCATTATTTCCATCTCTTTCTCTTTCCTTCCCTCCTGACCTGCCTCTCTCTATGATTTTTTACCTCTTATGGGCACCCTGCTTTTTTCCACATCCACCTTCTGGTGCCCTGTTGAGTTTGGGCACCAGGTAACATTGGTTTTCTGGATGAATGGAGACAAGGTATAATGGTAGGCAAGGCTCTGTCGTTGACTAGGAAGAAGCTAAGAGAGAAGAGGGACACTTACCTCTCAAGCTAAGTCTGCTCATTCGTAAGTACCCCACTTCTAATGCCCTTACTACATTAGATGACATCAGCTCCTTGCTCTGAATTCAGCTCACTAAATATACTTGGAATTTGAAGTTTGCATTACAGCTCTTTTGTGAAGAATGCTGGGAACTCAGAAAAGACAAAGACTTTGGTCTATTAAGAGCTAATTCACACGTAGTGGAAGAGACAAACTTCCTCCCATTATGTTGGTGTGAGGGGTGGGTTTAAGGGGGTGGCAAGGGAGCCTCAAGAGAGGTAACTGCATAAGCAATGGCATAATCACCTGGAAGAGTATTGTGCGGGGTTCAAGGAGGAAAGTGGCAGGCTCTTTTTATTAAACTCTGAAATCTGGGCACAAGAAGGTAAGATATTACATAATAATAAAAAGTGAGCTGGTGCAACACTACAGATCCAGAAATAGAGACAGTAGCCACACCAGTGTTTGAGAAAGAAAGCCTGAGCCTGTGTCTGGAGTGACGAGACATCACTGATAAAAAAGAGCCTTCATATTTGATACATGGGAATGGTTCTTTGGGCTCCTGTTATTCTTGGGAATCAAAATTAATGTGCTTATTTCTGTGACTGGGGACTCATTCAGTTGCAATTAACAATCTAATAAAATGCTAACACACACAGGGTAGAGTTCCGAGATGTGGACTATAACTACAGAGACATTGCACTCAGAATTAAGGAAATGTGAATTGTTTCTCAAGTTCAAAATACTTTATGCAGCTATTCAACAGGAAATCATACTTCTCACTGCACCTTACCTACTGTTGCTTTGGGAGTTTCCCTCACTGACCCCTTAGGGGTTGTCTGATTTCCTAGTGTTCTGCTGTGTCTGTTCTCATCCCACTGATTTGCATTACTGTGGCATCACATTCTTAAGGGTACACTCACCATCAGAGTTGTGCAAGGGACTACCTTCTTAAAGGATACACCCCAGGTTTCCACTCATACACCCAAGCCCCAGTCCTAGAATGTGTTCACATCTACTCTCTAATTACCATGTATGTTGATGGTCACATGCATGCCAGCCAAGATCTGTTGCTTTCTGCAGGCCCCACCACCTTGCTGACGAGTCTTGGGTCTAGGGACATAATAATTGCTACTTCTCGGTTGTGGGCCCTGTTTCTGCCACCCAACCTATCTGCTTCTGTAAATTGTTTGGATATTTTGCCAACCAGTCTCTCTATATAAATTACTCATCAAACTGCTGCATGATCATATTTTCCACGCACAGACTACACAAGCTTCTGGTGATGTTGAGCCCTCGCTACACAATTATGATTGTCAAATAATGAATATTTCCTTATTGGACTGTGACCTTTTCCCAGATAAACTGTACCTGTCCTAAGATACACATAGAGATTGGATAAGCAACCATCTACCTAGAGAAAAATAGCCTTTGCCCATCACTCCTTCCATTTGATTCACCCATTAAAAATTATTAAATCTTAGTAATGTTACATTTCAAGGCCTATCCTTTGCAATGAAGTATATCCTTTAAGCAAGTATAAAATAATGAAGAAAAATGAGATTGTAGAGATTTAACTTACTGGAACCAAGATTATTTTTCATTAGTGTGTGTGGTCTGGTATATCTTTTGGATATTCTAGGTTTTAAAGAAATATTGATCTTTTTGTTAAATAGACACTAAATTTCCAACTTAGAAAAATGTTGCTATATGTAGGATTACTTTCAGTAGACTAGGCTTTTGAAATCTTGTAATTTCTTTTTCCTTTTATGACACTATCAACTGGGAAATAGAGCAAATAAAAAATATGTTGAGAGTTGGGTTCTGGTGCTGATTCTCTTATTAACCAGACTTTGATCTTATATCCATCACCTCCTTCTCTGTGTATCGTCTTCCATACATGCAAAATGAGATAGTCCTTTATAATCTGTGATCTCTAAGATTTCTTTCAGCGTTATAGACGTATTCATATTATATGATAATAGTGTGTTGTGGGGATGGGCTCTTAATGCCCCCACTACAGTTTGTATTCTTCTGTGGCCAGAAAAGCATGGGACAGAAGGCTAATAGATAAAATGGGATGCAATATAAAATGTAATAATATTGAGATAACTTTTCAAATAGTAGAATCATGATTCTCAAGTACACAAAAAGAAAAAAACACATGAAATATCTTATTGAACACATTAATAAGTGAAAGGGCCATTGGAAAGGTACAAGTGGCTTGAAGGAGAAGTCAAGGGACACAGTTATGTAGACTGTCAGAAATGCTGAAATGAATTTACAAAGATCGATGCAAAGTGGTCACTCTATGGGTGAAAAATCAACGGCACTGGATAGAAATCATTTTCATTTCTATGGACAAGAATCATTTCATTATTATTATCAATTTTCTACAACAAAACAGATCAAAAGCAATAAAAAGTGCAGGTACCCTGAATGGTGTGCAAGACAGGCCACAGAGTAATTCAGTCCCAGGTCCCCTAATTCAGTCTTTCAAGACTTCTGACAACAGTATGTGAAATCAGAAATGTTAATTGTTGGGGCGCCTGGGTGGCTCAGTGGGTTAAAGCCTCTGCCTTCGGCTCAGGTCATGATCCCAGGGTCCTGGGATCGAGCCCCACATCGGGCTCTCTGCTCCGCGGGGAGCCTGCTTCCTCCTCTCTCTCACTCTCTGCCTACTTGTGATCTCTGTCTGTCAAATAAATAAATAAAATCTTTAAAAAAAAAAAAAAGAAACGTTAATTGTAAAACATTTTAAAACATGTAATACATGTGAACCACATTTTTTTCTTAATATGGAAAATAAGAAAAGGAAATTATATACACTATTCATGGAAAGATCTACTCTATCTTTCAATTTATGCTTTTCTAATGGCACTGTGTCTACTTGTGACTTGAGGAAAAGGGATATTACATAGGGGTGTGATTTTTTGGGAGGGGGTAAAGATTTTATTTATCTATTTATTTGAGAGAAAGAGAGAGAGAACACAAGAGGGGGAGGAGGGGCAGAAGGAGAAAAAGAATTCCTGCTAAGCAGGGAGCCCAATAGGACATGGGGCTCCATTCCAGGACCTTGGGCAGAGCTCAACCCCAAGACCCTGGGATCATGAGTCCTGAGATCATGGCCTGAGTGGAAGGCAGAGGCTTAACCCACTGAGCCACCCAGGCACCAAGTGGTGGGATATTTTGACTTGGTCCTTCTTTCTTCCCTGCCCCTCCCATCACCTCACCTCAATTGTCACACCACTGTTTGACATCATTGCTTAGGAAAAACAAGCCTCACTCTTTTAAAACCTCAGATGTAATTAAATTGAATAATATTATATAAATATAATAGCCACAACACGGGGTCCATATTTCAGATTTATTACCTTTTTTTTTCCCCTAACGTGAAAAAGTTAGCCATTGTTGGACTAGTTCTCCATCTTGATGGCAACAGTGGTTATGCAAGTCTATGCATGGGATAAAATTACACGCAACTATACAAACACACACACACACACACACGTGTGTGCATGTTTAAATTGGTAAAACTGAACATGGTTGTAGTCTGACAGCTTCGAGCTAATGTCAATTTCCTGATCTTGACACTGTAACACAGTTAATTAAGTCATCACTATTGAAGGAAACTGGGTGATCACTATTGAAGGATTCTATGTGTAATTTTTGCAACTTGCTGTGAGTCTATGATTATTTGAAAACAATAACAACAAAAACCCAGCTAAATGAAAGTTAACCATATGCGGAAAATATAAGTAGACTACTGATTGATAAGATGTGATATGAGGTTCATAATGGGAATTTCTGGAAGATTCATAGGGTCATGCGAATGTCTGTGAGTTAAAGTGACAAGATGCAGCCATCATTGATGCATGGAAGCTCTTTATTTGCTATGGGTAGATATGCAGTTTGAGAATTAAGTCAAAGGATTAGAAATTAACCAAGGTTGTACTTTTCTTCTGTGTTCACCAGGTGTCTATTTCAGAATTTGTAAGATTTCTCATCAATCTCCATTTTGCTTCTTGATGGAATCACTAGAGTTCTTCTACTCCAAATGACTAAAGCCTCACTTCCCAATATTTATCTCTTGGAACACTAGTCTTAAGGGACATATAATAGATTAGATATAAATTTATATTTATGTGATGAATATAGGACTAACCAAGTTAATCAGGTTTGCATTTTTCCCCTTTCAGAGTTTTAAAATATGATTAAGGATATTGTGAATTTTCAAAAAAAAGAAGATTACAGTCCTAACCACTCCCCTGTCCCCTGTCCATGATGGAGTTGACAGCGACACCCCGTAAGTTTTCCCAAGTTCTTTAGAACAGATAATATTATAATTTTTAGTTAAAATCAGTTTTAGTCAAATCTATACTCCAGGCAACGAGGTATTGTCCTTTTTTTGGAGAATTTTTGCAAATGGAAAACATCTAAATTTATTTTTTGACGTACATTCTCTTTTTGGTACTTTACCAGCAAAATAATCCCAGTCATGTAATTGAAAGGGAAGCTGTTATCACACTCATAATCATAAAAATAGTGAATAGTGGCTGATTCTGTGTTTTTAACAGCTTACTCTTCCTGCTGGGCAAATGACCACAGAGGTTAATGTCTTGACTATAAAATTGATTCCAGAGAACTTCACTTTCTGTGTCCTATGGATACCACAAGGTGAAGAGGTGTCATTGATTGTTCATCTTCTCTAGCTTATAAACCAAATTTGAAAAATGCTTTAGCTTCAACAATTTTAGGGTGATTTCTCATGGTCCATTATTGTGCTAGGTAAAACAGGAAAAACAAACAGTCAAACCACATTTAGCACGGCCTTGGGAGCTGCAAACTCCCTTCTGGGAGAATGACGTGGAAATGTTCTCCTAATCGATTGTCAACACATGGAGGGGAAGGCTTTTGTACCGCAAGCCTGCGTTTACCAAAGTCATGCAAGGGAATTCTTTTCGGTTTTTCATTTTCAAATTCTCGAAGGGAAAGAATATGGTTGTGAATTTTAAAATGATTTACTTTTTACTTTCCTGCTCTGTACCTTCTGGACGTGGTGTAACACTTTGCCGGAGATTGTCTCCTATCACCTCCATTTTAATTCGATCTTCTGAGGGGTTTTAAGTGACGAAAGATGTTGTAATAAAACTGTACCTCAACTGCATCATGCATTGGTCTTTGGCATTTGTAGCTTCATATCGTAGCTTAACAGATATGGAAGGTAAGAGTGAGTAATGGATTATCTGGAGACAGACAGACCCAGTCTCACTTTTTTGGCTTTATAAAGTTTAAAAAAATTCTTAACACATGACTTAACATAACACTACACTCTTTTTATATGAAAAATGGAAATAATATTAGTTCATTCACAGGACGATTATGAGGGATATATATGAGAATTATGTAATATGCAGTAGGAGATTTTTAATTTATCGAAGGTACTGTGATTCGGACATCTTCGTTCTGAGTATATTCCCCTTGCTCTACGATGCAGTTGTTGGATGCATGGCAATTAATGTTCACATATTAATTGTCTCTTGGCAAGTGAGAGCAGCACAGAATGGACTTTGTTCTGCACTACTGGGATCCCAAAATGTATGCAAAGGACATTGCTATTTCAAGCAGAAGCAAAACAGTGGTTGTTTTTTCTAGTATGGAGAAATACCAGTTTTGTGTTCCAGCTTACTGGTGACTGATTTAATATATTGCCTTGCTTAAATCTTTACCCTTAGCTGTGCAGGGTCAGAGTAAAACAGGAAAACATGTGCAAGCCTTCCTTAATAGAGTCCTTACCTGCTGGGATACTATTTTGGATAAACCCTGTAAGTCACTGCAGAATGTGATGAGAGTCACTGAAAAGTCTGACAAACATGAATATGGAAAGAACGAGCCACCTGGCACCCATTAGCCCACCAGAACCTCTTCTTCAGGGTAATAATTTCAGCCATTATTCTATTAATGATTCTTTGGGAAATGCCAAACAAAAAATTACTAATAGTCTTGAAACTCAAAATGAATGAGCAACGTACATTAGTATCTTTGCCCGTTGAACTTTGAAGTTTTGCCAACATGGGTACAGAATGAAGACACATTGCCTTCAAGATGCTGAAACCATGTAAATCTGACACTGTCTCCAGAGTTCCTGCCTATCAATGGGCATTTGACTTGTGAATGGTGGGGCCTGTTTAGAAGTCAGGACTTGATTATTACCAGAAACCCCTTCTTCACCAAATGCAATTAGAACCAGGATAGCTCCTTCTGATGGTAGGTATGGAGTCAGTACAGAGGAGGCTGGGCTTTCCTATCCATTAACCAACTGACATGACAATCTGTACCACCCTCCAGGCAACGGGATTGCTTGGTCATCAGAATGCCACATTTGGGATCTCCACTTTGGTTTTTCCACCTAGAAAGTCTGAGTTTTTGTGCTTCAGAATCATTTCTTAGAACATTTGAGCATTTAGATAATCACACTTTTTTTCACTTGGGCATTAGTTTGTTTGCTGTAAGAGGGAACCCAGTTAAAGTGTCCTTAGCATGTGACTCCTGAGGAAACACCATGAATATTTGAATCCACGATGCTAACATGTATTGGCTACTTCTTTTGTACATACTGCAGGACCTCTCAAAAATTCAATTTCCTTTAATGTGAAAAAGAGATAATGATAGTATTTATATCACAAGTTTACAATGAGAAATGGATGATAAGATAGCCAAAGCAAGTAAAAGAGTTCCTTGGATATAGAAAGCACTCTATAAATGTTAACTATTATTTAGACTATAAATGTATAGAACTTATATCCCCTAAATCAATGCATGTGGGGCCATTGACCTAAATGTCTGGTTGCGTGAGCCATAAACATTGCATTCTTTTTTTTTTAAGATTTTTATTTATTTGATAAAGAGAGAGCTAGAGAGAGAGAGAGAGGAAACGATCACAGGCAGGAGGAGGGATAGCGGGAGAGGGAGAAGATCCCCCCCTGAGTAGGACACTGGGATCATGACCTAAGTCAGATCATTAAGTCACTGAGCTTCCCAGGCAACCCCATCACATCTTTTATGTAGTCTAAAACCAAATATCTATTCTCTCAATACCTAAACATTTTAAATATCCACTAAAGTACACAATAGTGTATTCCTTCCCAAACAACAGAAAAATACAAATAAATATATTCTAACCCAATACCTTTAGAATATATATTCTAAATATATATATTCTCTCTCTCTCTCTATGTGTGTGTATATATATATATATATAAAGAATTATATATATGTGTGTGTATATATGTATATATATGAAATTTTTATCTGAGACAGAGAGAGTGAGATAGAAGACAAAAGGGAGGTGAGGAGCAGAGAGAAAAGCAGACTCCTCACTGCGCAGGAATCCCAAAGCAGGTCTTGATCCTAGGATTCCAGGATCATGACCTGAGCCAAAGGCAACCACTCTACCAACTGAGTCATCCAGGTGCATATATATATGCATATATATGCATATATATGCATATATATATGCATACACACATAATATATTGATAATATGTTTAATCCTGGTTACAACCTAGCTCAGAATTGCCTTATAATGTTTTTTTCTATTCATCTTAAAAATATATATATTTCTTTTATACTGTGCCCCCTCTGGGTAGTCTTACATCTTTGCCTTTGACCCCTGGTCTTCACTGGAGCTTGTCTGGTCTTTAAGCCACCACATTCTTCTATCAAGGTTAATCAGGGATCTTTAGATGTAATAACCACATTCACATAACATGAGAATGTGATATCTATAACATCACTCTGGAAGTTATTTGTTCAGCAATTTTCAGTGTGCTTGAGGAAAATAATTTGGTATTTGTTTTACTGCTTATAAACACAGCCCCTAAGGGGCTATTAAAAATTTACACACTGTAAATTTGATGGTAGATTACTTTTTTAAAGTATTTGGGCTGAAATTTCCATTTTCTTTGCTAATATAATTTAAGTCCACTTATATGAGACATTCCATATTCATCCAGCTGGTAAAGAGGGCCAAGCAGAATTATTTTTCCATAAAACTCATTTGATTTTCATGGAGTATCATGATCATAGAGTGACCTTTGTCTTTTATGAACCATTTCTGTCACACACATTAGTTGTTACTGAACATAAGTACATGCTTTATATTATGCAAGCCACATTAGGAATGACTGAGAAAGGAATCACAACAAAATATAGTACCATAACCTCGGAGGAAAGAAGAGAGCTATATCTCAGCATCCTATAAATGACCTTAAGAATCACAAATTAAACCAGCAATGATGACCCACTGCTTTGTGTATACAACCATCATCTGAAATCCAAGGCAAAACTGTTAGCTGGCTTTTACCTACAAAATACTAGTCAGCATATTTATAGTGCTATTCTAGTTCTTTGAAGTTAGACCATACACCTTGCTCTTACGCAAATCGTGGTGTAGAAGAATATTGAAGTCAGCTGTCAAGAATGTTTCAGCAACAGGATGAGCACGTAAGCCATCTAAGCCAGCAGAGAAAAGTGACACTCTCTGACATTGATAAAAGTGAATGAGACATGATGATAATATGTTTCACCTGCTGGGTTGGAAACTTCTCTTCTTCTTCTCTTACAGAATTCCTGGTCTACCCTGTTTTATTTTGTGGCCCTTCTTAACCTCAGCTACTGTGTCTACCCATTGATCTCTGCTCTCCCAGTCTCCAGCTAGATAGGTCTCTCTCTAGTGACTCACAAGAGAGTTTCCGGAAGCCCACCAGCACTCAGGAGCTATCCTTTTCCCAGAGACCAGGAATTTAACAGTCTCCAATCTTTAAATTACAGATCTGTGATTGCCAAAATATGAATTACCTTCCCAGCTTCTGCCATGAAAACTATTTCTCCATAACTTAATACAGACCACCCTGTAGGACTGGCTTTTTTTTTTTTTAATTTAATTTAATTTCTTTTCAGTGTTCCAGAATTCATTGTTTATGCACCACACTCAGTGCCCCATGCAATACGTGCCCTCCATAATACCCACCACCAGGCTCACCCAACCCCAACCCCCCTTTTCCCTCCAAAACCCTCAGTTTGTTTCTCAGAGTTCACAGTCTCTCATGGTTTGTCTCCCCACCCCCAATTTCCCCCAACTCCCTTCTCCTCTCCATCTCCCCATGTCCTCCATGTTATTCCTTATGCTCCACAAGTAAGTGAAACCATATGATAATCGACTATCTCTGCTTGACTAATTTCACTCAGCAGAATCTCTTCCAGTCCCGCCCAGGACTGGCTTTTATAAATCAGATTCATGCCTCTTCACACTCCTACAAGCAAATGCTACTATTATATTCATTTACTAAAACGCCTCACTTCCTGAATTGACTGACCACCAACTACTTATTTTCTCTGACAGATACATGTTCCATCATCATTATACAATCAAAGAACAGTGAAAAAAAAGTCAAAGTTGGGAAACTACCTTATGCCAGATGATAAGAAGTTATATAAAAGAAATTACAAGGTTATTTCATGTTTTTTTCTTCCACAATGTGACAGATATGTCTCTGTTTACTAAACTTTTATGGATTTTGAACGAATTCATGTTTTTCTTCGAAACATTCAAAATGAGAGATAAGGGAAAAAACCAGACCACCTGGACCTAAATGTTAGGGAGTTTTTTTGTTTGGTTTGTTTTGTTTTGTTTCTGCAGCAACGTTGTAATCACAGAAAATGACCAGACCTCAAAGAAGTAAGTAAGTAAGTCATTAACTACATTGTCAATACTCCTTGTTCAAACCAGGATGGCAAAGAAATATCAAGGTCACAAGATTCCTGGTCAGCTCTCAATAAAAGACTGCCACTAAAAGCCTTCAGTGGCGACCCATTCAGAACCCCTCTCATTTCAGAGAGCTTTTTTCTTTCCTTTCTGTTCTCACCTTCACTTAATAAACTTTCCCTTCACTTCATTTCACCCTTTTGTGTCCATGAGATTCATTCTTTGGCTCCCTGAGACAAGAACCCAGTGACCCTATAACACTAAAAAACTCCAAAAAAAAAAAAAAAAAAAAAAAACACACAACCCCCCCCGCCCAAAAAAAAACACCACAAAACACTTGAGCAAAAACCTGGAACCTGTGAGGGCATTAGTACTGTGGACTAACTGTGTTCCTTTCTTTTTGACATCCAAGAGGTTTAGAACTGAATTTGAGGCTTAAGCCTGGTACTCCAGAGACCCCCATGATCTGCAAATTTGTGTTCTTTTATCCTTTGGAGAGGCAGGGCAGGGGAGTGGGTAAGGGCTTGAGTTCCAAATTCAAACTAGATTCAAATATCCGCTCTACTGCTCACTAGTCACATGACTTTGGGCGTCATATTTAATCTCTCTGGGCCTCTAAATGTTGATGATAATTACCTCACAGGGCTCTTTTTTAGGGATGAATGAAATAATGTACACAGATTCCTCTGCGTGCAGGAAGAGCTCAATAAAAATGAGCTGTAATCATTTTAAAAATTGGAAAAGGTGGTTCAGTTTAACCAGCATTTGTTAAGTATCTGCTATGTACCAGGCACTGTTTAAATTGTGGCCATTTCCAAATTAAAAACCAAAAAAAACAAACAAACAAAGTGTATGCAGTAAGGAGAGATGCTTAAAATTCAGGGGCAGCATCTACTAACTTGACCTTTCTCCAACATTCAATACTTTTTTGACTACATTCCTCTATTTGTAACATATCTTCAAATTGATTTTGTTTGTTGTGTTCCCGATTTTGTTCTTCCTTCACTGACTATTCCCTCTAGGTCTTTTGTGGGCTCATCTTTGCCAGTTCCTTAAATGTAAGATTTTCATGAGGTGCCACCATAGGCACCTTCTCATCTCATTCTACATGTTCCTGGTCTTTCATCATTTTCATGGGAGGCAGTCAAGCACTGTGGTTAAGAATATAGGTTATTGAATCATACTGCCATGGTCTGAACCCTGGGGCCCACCCTTACTGCTAGGGGACCCTCTGATCCATTCTTCACAGAATCATTTTGTAGGAGAGAAATTTGATCAAGTTGGATCTATATTTATAACCTATGGATGGTTTCTCACTGCTACACTCATATTCCCTTGTCTAAGCCAGTGAGGACAGACAAAATTTGGAATCCAGAGTTTTTCAGAGTTTAGGAAAGTAATGGAATGGGTAAGCTATATATTATATAATACCCCAGGTAGTGACTGAGACAACAACCCATAATCAAACATATTTATTTATTTATTTATTATTATTTTTAATTGATTTGTTTATTTTCAGAAAAACAGTATTCATTATTTTTTCACCACACCCAGTGCTCCATGCAGTCCGTGCCCTCTATAATACCCACCACCTGGTTCTAAGGCACAGCATATGATATACACACTAAGAAGAAGAAGAAAAAATTAATATGTATTATTTCCATTAATTTGAGCCATGTGATTCCATTTAAGAGAATATATCATGCTGTCTTTCACCTCTAAATTACTTCCAAAGAATTTTTGATTTTCAGAGATTTGGTGACCTTTGAAGAATGTCCAACAACCCTCCCCACATCATGACTTCCAGAGCCCCTTGTAATCTGGCTCCTGTCTCTCTCCAGCTTCATCTTCCATATCCTCTCTTCTGACATTCTTCACTGATGCTTCACTTCTTGAAATAAGACCCCTTTGCCTGACTAACTTCTCTGCCTTCAATCCTTAACTGAGCTGAAGAGAGGTGCTATCTTTTGAAGATAAAATTAGGGCATTAAGGTATCAGATGTGAGATAATTGGGGGTCAGATCATAAGATGGCTTGCATAAAATACTTAGAAATTGAATTTAAGTTTGCAAAGGTGAACCTACAATTTTAGAAAGAACGTTCAGAGAAATGCAAAGGACAGTGGGTTAAAAGAGGCAAAATCAGAGGTTTGGGGCCATGATGAGGACAAGATCCAAGGGCAAAGGCAGAAGAGCTGAGATGCAGCAAGAAAAGAAAGGAAAGTATTCTAATATGTTTTGGAGATGAAAGATAAAAAGAAAAAAGAAAGGAAGACATGATGATCCAAGATAGGAGAGCAGAAGTGAGGAATAGCAGTGTCATAGATATCTCCTGGGCATCCCTTTTTCAGGGTTGTGTTGATGGTATACTATAAGTAAGGTGGGTGTGAAGGGGTAGAAGAAGGTCTGGGCCAGGAGACTGGTTACAAAGGTAGTCAAGCTTTTGCTGAGCTTGCTCTTTTTGTGAAATACCTAGGGTGAAGTAAGGAAAAGTTTGGAAGTCTAAAGACAAAATTAGATAGATATTTATGTAGTGATAAAACCATTGATTTCCTAATTTATCCATTCAGGGGTATTTATTGAACAATGGTGTAACTTTGTTTTTGAGCTGAGGATTCCGTGTTGAGCAAGAAAGAGTAATTGTCTGCCCCCTTCCCCTCCCCCTGAGATTACAGTCAGAGACATGCCATTCAGACAATGAGTCATAACCCAGAGTAAATCAATGGTGTTACTGAACCTATGATTTGGTTAAGCTGACATTTTTAATGTTCTTAGTGTTCTTAATAAGGGGAGCGATATACTGATTTATCTGTTGGTATACTCCATCTTATGGTAGATAGTAACGATCTCCACAGACTAGTCATTTTCAGTAGCATTGCCCTAGTCGACAGGACAATTTAAAAAATAAATATAAAGATGATAGAATGACGTGCAAGGATGATAGATATCATAACAGAGAAGCCTAATTTATTCTGGGATACAGTGGCTATAAAGTGAGCAAAGGCTTAATTATCTTAATTATCCAGATGAAGGAAGAACATGCAGAGTAGAGAAAATAACCAGTCTTCGTGGTAAGGGAAAGCTGGAGATAGTTTAATTGTGAGGGATAGGGTCCAGGGTGCAAATGAAGTTAGAGACATGGCCAGAGCCACGACCCTGCAGACTTGCAAATCACATACACGATTTGTATCTTATCATACATGTGCTAGAGAGTTTCATCAGGAGAGTGATGTGACCAGCTTTCCATTTTAAGAGTTTCTTTTAAGGGTTTTATTTATTTATGAGAGAGAGAGAGAGAAAAAGTCAGAGGAGGACCAAAAGGAGAGGGGCAAACAGACTCCACACTGAGCACTGACCCGATGCAAGGTTTGATTCCAGGACCCTGAGATCATGATCTGAGCTGACACCAAGAATCAGATGCTTAACTGACTGAGCAACCCAGGTACCCCTTCATTTTAACATTTTCCAGGCAGGGATAAGGAGAAAAGAATGGAGGGAACAATTTCTGAAAATGAGACAGGCCATGTTGGCACTCCTCCACAGCTTGCCAAGAAAGGAAACACCCAGAAATTGCTTTCGCTCCCATGCAACTTTTGGAGACATAGTCAATTGTTATGATGTGTGTGTGTGTGTGTGTGTGTGTGTGTGTGTTGGTGGAGTTGGGGAGACGTGTGTTACTGACATCTAATGGACCAAGAGTACCACTAAATACCTTACAATACACAGGACAGTCCCTACAGCTAAGAATTATGCATTCCAAAATGTCAGTGATGCTGGGGTTGAGAAACCCTAGACTGGAAGGTAGGCAGTAAGAGTATTAGATAGATTTTTGGAGAATTTGGAAGACTGAAGGGACCAGGTTTGGGATGGATGTTATTCACTTATTAGGAGGATTCCAACTAGATGGATGGAAATGCTGCTTAGTCAGATAAGAAAAGAAATATTTTATTCTCCCTAAGGAAGAGCAAAAGTTTAATTTCATACACATAAAATTTGGACACCCTTATGAAACCTCCAAACTGAAATGTCTAGTAAGTAATTAGATATCTGAGTCTAGAATTAAAAACTAAAAAGAGGTGTGTATGGAAATACACATTTGAATGGCACAGAATATGGATCCTATTTTAAGGCATGAAGGGGAGGTTTCCCCCCGCTACAGAGAGGGTATGTGAAGAGATGATCACCAAATCTCAAGAGACATTATGTACCAGTACCCAACCAAGGGTCACAGATAATTATGTGGAAAATGAGGAGTGGATGTCCTGGAGCAACACAGAAGAACGTATGTCAAGATGGAGTCACTTGTGTTGAATGTGACCAAATGTTCATGTAGGATCATCCTAAAAATGTCCATGGCATTTAACAGCATAGGGCCACTGCTAAGCATGGCAGTGAGGTTTCAGAAGAGTTTTAACCAGATAGAGACAATATGGTTATTGATAAGTGAATAAGAAGCGAGCTAGTTGACAAATTTCTTAGAGAATTCTATCTTTAAAAATTAGAAGAGCTATACTGTCATGAAGGAAATGCCACTCTTTGACACTTTTAAATGGAAGAAAGTTGACCATGTCACAAGACTGAGAAAACAGAACTATTAGAATGGAGGGGAATGAAATTGTTGGAAAGAGAAAAAGAAATAAATAATAACTGACCAAGGCCCCAAAGCCAGCTTTGTGTGGAGTGGGGGTGGGGGACACTGAAGCTGATATGCTGAATGTAGGGATTATATGTAATTATGAAAGAGATATTTATTTTCACTTAGCATTTTTCTTAAGGATAAATTTCAAAAGAATAAAACAATTAGTTTACATGTATATATTTATTTTGTATAATATGGAAATAGAAAATTAATGATTTGATATGTTCTTTCAGTTCATAAATAATTTGAAGTACCCACCATGTGCTGGTCACTGGATCAAAGATAGCTAAGCCCTATTGCTGAACCCCACATGGGATCCTTCTGCAAATTCAAAAGAATTTGAATTCTTTTGTTTGAATTCTGAAGTTGGGGCACCTGGGTGGCTCAGTTGGTTAAGTGTCTGCCTTTGATTCAGGTCATGATCCTGGGGTCCTGGGATCGAGCCCCAACTAGGGCTCCCGACTCGGCCAGAATTCTCTTCTTCTCTCTCCGCCCCTGCTTGTTCTTTCTCCTTCTCTCTCTCAAATAAATAAATACAATTTTAAAACAAAAAGCAAAAAAACAAAAAAATTGAAGTCTTAGTCATTCTGCATGGGCCATAACAAAAGACATCTCTTGCAATTCCTCCTCTGTGAATGTGTGCGTGTACCAAACGGATAGCTTATAACATACGAAGAGTCTTTTATGTCAGAAGAGTCAAAGATTACCTGAGATGAGCACCTGTCAGATAGGACGAATTTGATTTAGGATTTAGGGTTTAAGAAATGAAAAGGACTTGGAGAAGTGAGAAAAATATTTGCTAAAAATTCGTAAGCAAAACAATGGGCGGACTCTTCTACTGGTGCCAGATAAGCAAATACTATAGGACATTAGAAAAAAAAAAACAATCACCTGGGAAACAAACAGGAAAGATCAAGTCACAGAAATAGCTTTTTTGTTTCTAATTTCTAAAAGATGCTTTAAGGCAGAAGCTGGATATTGTAGTAAGTGGGAAAAAAGACATCTCTAATTCCAGGACTTTTCTTTATACCATTGATTTTTTTTTTATAGTGATAAGGATGATTTTAACTACTTAGTATGAAGGTAAGTTTTATGTTTCTTTGTCTTTCTAGAACGATGAGCAAAAGAGAAGCTCAGCAGGGAGTGAAATGAATCACTCTCTGAGGTGTCTCATTTCTCACTCCCAACTGAGTTGGCAAAGGTTAGCACACTATTAAAATTCAAGTTTTTGCAAATGTATTTCATTGGTAGTCAACTCACTCAAAAGGTGTATCAGTTTTTAGCAATTATTCTCAGTGATAGTCTAAGTGTTTGCCAAAGAATTCTCTGCCTCACCTGGAAAAAGGATCCAGTGACTCCATACTGGATAAAACATGAGTTGCTTATTGATGACAAGCTAAATGACAGGACAAAGGTAGTTTGAAACAACCATCTTTATGGTAACTTTGCATACTAAAAAATATTAATCAAAAAATTAAGAAGTTGTTCCTTCAGTGGCTGCATTTGGGAATTTCAAAAAAGAGGTAGGACTTTATAAGTAGGCACCTCAGATAAAATGCAAATGTTATCACACTGAAATGTGATTTTTCTGCCCAGGCATTCATTGTTCATGTGGTTGTGGGAGTGGAGAGGACAAGCTTCTTGAATTGTTGGCATACCTACGATGCTCCTGTTGGCTTTGAAGACAGGCACACACTGGGTTACTATATTAGCAATAAATCCTTTCTTATAGGGTTGTTGCAAGGATTAAATGATAACACAATTTTCAAGTTGCACACATGGTAAATGTTCAATAAAATACGTACAAATATTTGGGATGGAGGTGCTGGTGACTGTTAGGAGTATATTGCTGGTAACAAGACGTTCATGCTCAAAAATCCCCATAGTCAAGCTCATGAAGAAGGGACGGTACTATAGGCCTCATGACAAGTATCTTTTGAAGGCAAACCACACCTTAGTTCCAGGAAGAAAAAGAGAAAAAAAAAAAAGTGGGAAGAGGAGTGTCTTCTATAAACCCAAATAATTAAACTGCAGTTAAGAACACATGAATGTGTTCAGTTATAATTATGGCCTAGGTGAATTAGTTATTTTCATGACAAGACATGTACAAGAATGGTAAGGGTCTGAATCACATCTAGTACAGTGAGGAGATACACACACACACATACACACACACACACACATATGCCTGGGAGAAAGGGGGGATATCAGAGCATCTCTTCACTGTCAGTCAGCTGAACTCACATCTCCTGCCAAAATGTCCTACAGCTGCTGCTCTGCAACCTTCTACTCCCACTCCCTTGGGGGTTACCTGAGCTACCCAAGCTCCTGTGGCTCTTTCTGTCCCAACAACCTTGTCTACCCACTGACATCTGCTCTCTCAGCACCTGCCAGCTGGGCCCCTCCCTGTCCGGTGGCTGTCAGGAGACCTACTGTGATCCTACCAGTTTCCAGATGTCCTACATGGTGTCCAGCCCCTTCCAGACAATTTCCTACCACCAGAGGACCTCAATACCCTGTGATCCTTGCCAGTCAGCTTACCCTGGGTCTCCAGGCTGTGGATCCAGCAGAAGTTACTGCCTGGGCTATGGACCTAGAAGCTCCTACTCCCTGGGTTGTGGATCACATGGCTTCAGATCCCTGGGTTATGGAGTCTATGGCTTCCTTTTCCTGGGCTTCGAATCCAGATTCTGCAGCCCAACCTACTTGGCTTTTAGGAACTGCCAAACTTCTTGTTGCCAACTAATCTGCAGATCTGGCTTCTCCCACCAATCAACTTGTTAAGGATTCTAGACCCTGACTTTACAGTCCCTCAAAGTCAATCTCAGCTGTCATCT
This sequence comes from Mustela nigripes, assembly GCF_022355385.1. NCBI lineage: Eukaryota > Metazoa > Chordata > Mammalia > Carnivora > Mustelidae > Mustela > Mustela nigripes. Next base: position 205,292,529 of record NC_081558.1, on the reverse strand, counting down.
GGCTAGAGTCTATATCATACTACCTAGAAAAGTATAAATAAATTTAAAAAATCTATTAATATGAAATTTTTTTATCTCCTAGAATACCCATCTTGTTTTCCATCTCTTTTCTCCTATTTTCCTTCTTCTTTAGTTAAAACTGAACCAATAGGTCTTTTTTTCTTTTCTTTTAAATAAACTCATGTAATTTGATATTAGATCACAGGTTAATGTTAATTTAAAGAAAAAGCTATTCATTGGGAATTTCAAACCTACCGTTCTTTTTCTAAAAAGAAATATTTAAGAATTAGGCTCCCTGGTACACAGAACTCTCTGACAACACAGAATTAGTTCCCTAGAACTTTTGGCAAGTGGAATCACAGCTCAGAGCAGGGGGTCATTCTAAATGCTTCTGTGTGTAATCATTTCAGTCTTACTAGGCATCTTATTTGGTTAAATTACTACTGAGTCTAATCCAGGAAGAAAAGCTTCAGATGGCAGTGATGCTTCAAGTGTACTATTCTGGATGCTTTAGATGAGGAAATGTCAAAATGATTTTCATGAGGCCCTTTTGTAGACTTATACAAGTGGTAATGGAATTTTGAGATCTCAATATTAACTAACAGCAGTATCTGGTATGATGGAGCAAATATCCTAAATATGGATGAAATTAAACATTTATGCATTTGATTATAATAAAATTATTTCCATTTCTAACTTATTTCTCATCTTGGTGCTTAACTCTTTCCTTCCTCAATCTGGTCATTGTTTTCAAAGAAGTCACCTGGGAACTTCTGGAAACATCGCACTATCATAAATAGATGATATTACCTGAGAATGAAGACTTTACCTCTTGATATCCTGGAGTTAGATCTGGATGTGAGAACTATATGGTCTACTAAACTCTTGTTTTGGGGAACAGAGTCATCTACATTCGAAAATACGTAAGCGGGAAGAAAAATATGTAAGTGAATATAGGTACTAATTGTTCATTGCCCTCACAAGGTGTTTCTCTCTGTTCTTTCCAGAAGAACTGGGTTTTGTTTGTGTACCTCTCCTTATCTACACATGGTTCTATAAAGTAAAGTGACCATGCTCCTGCATTCAAGATGGATTCTGGCTAGTTCAAGGGACACCCCAATCTTCCCTGAAAGTGGTTGGTTCAGGATGGAGCATGTCATCTGTCTTAAGCCAATGAGAAACAAGGAATGGCATGAACAGGCACTTCTGGTAAAGTTCTTGTGGAGTTTTTCTGGAGTAACCATCTCTTCTTCTGGACTTTCTTATATCATGTGTGGAATGCTATACCCATATTGTATGTGGCCTAAAAATAAGCCATTAATGAAAAACAGCAAAGCCAAGAGAAATGCAAGGAACAGAGTCTCATTTCTGTACTTTAGTAAATATGAGCCAATAAACTTCTCTTATTACCTAAACATTTTGAAAAACAACTTCAGTTACTTATAGCTAATGTTTTCCTATGTGATACATTCATTTAAAAGCTGGAACAACCCGCTTTCCCAACAAAGACCCTGTGTAATATTAAAGACCGTTTGCCATCACCTTTGCCCTGTCCTAGTCCCTCTCCCGCCACTTCCTACATGCATTTACTCCACCAACTTGCACTCCACCAATGCTATCTACTCCTGTTTCCTTGAACACATTGTACAGAACTGAAGTCTTTTTTTTTTTAGATTTATTTATTTATTTATTTATTTATTTTATTTGACAGACAGAGATCACAAGTAGGCAGAGAGGCAGGAGGAAGCAGACTCCCCGCTGAGCAGAGAGCCCGACTCGGGGCTCGATCCCAGGACCCCGAGATCATGACCTGAGCTGAAGGCAGAGGCTTTAACTCACTGAGCCACCCAGGCGCCCCCAGAACTGAAGTCTTAAATGGTTTCATAATTTTAGGAGTGTCATGTCTTTCTAACCCTTTAAAACCCACAGAAATATTACCTCTTCTCTCCCTTCTTTTTGGAAGACTCCATAATCAATAGAGTTGATTAGTTCCTACCCAACATTAGCACTAAATATTTCTCATTTTTTATTAATTACAAATTCACTATTTTATATTTTATTTGGAGCATTATTTTGTTTATCAGTTCTATTTTGTTTGGTCTTCCTGGTTATATTCTCAGTGAACACACTGGAATCTTACCTGATGGGGTCTGGAAAGTAGTAAATACTCAATAAATATGAATTTAGTAGATGAAAGAATGAAATGGATCTAGGACGATAGTCTCCAGGATGTATTATGTCAATATAAACAAAGAGTCATTCATTTTTTAAAAAAAGATTTTTACTTATTTATTTGACACAGAGAGAGAGATCACAAGTAGGGAGAGAGGCAGGCAGAGAGAGAAGGGGGAAGCAGGCTCCCTGCTGAGCGGAGAGCCTAATGTGGGGCTCCATCCCATCATGACCGGAGCTGAAGGCAGAAGCTTAACCCACTGAGCCACCCAGGCGCCCCACAGTCATTCATTTTTGATAGCTGAACTCAATTTGGATAAGCTAGTTGTCAGTAATGTCATTAATCTTCTGGTCACCATTATTATAAAAAATGACTTAGTACCATCTTAATGACATATTATCACAACTGCAGTAGTCATAAGAAAAGTGTGAGATCTCACAAGTAAATTCCTACTTCTGGGTCACACAAAGGCAGAAAAATAACTTCACCAAAAGCTAACCTCAAGGACAGACCAGAGTAAGTACATCTGGGGAAAGGAACAAAAGCAAGTGTATAATTACTATAATAAACCATGACACTTTCACATCCAAGACATAGTGGAACAAAGGGTTGAAAAATATGGGAGTAAATGCTCAAATGGTCAAGATACTATGGTCTATTCTTTCTTTCCAAATACTCTTTGTTAATGGCTAAATAGACAGTGTGTAGTTCTTTCTTTCTTTCTCTCTTTCTTTCTTTTTTCCTTTTCTTTCTTTCTTTCTTCCTTTTTTGCTATTTAAATGAAAGTCTGACGGCATTGAATTGTAAACGACCAAGAATTGTCCCAAGAAGCAAAATTATTTAGAGATAGTTTCATAGAAAAAAAAATTGATGTCACATGTGAATCTGTTTATTACAGTGTTCTAAGAGAATCAATTTCAAAATAGATAAAGCTGACATGAGACCATTCCCATATTCCACATGGGATCATTATTATAGTAATAGTGTCATAATTCTGAGTATTCCAGAGACTAAGATTTTTTTTTTTTCTGTATGCATTACAGTGTCTGAAAGGGGTTGTATAATACTTGACTTATTTTACAAAACGTTATATTTAAAGGAAGTTGGTCATTCCCCTTGGCACGCTCTTTTGAGGTGGACCAGTGAAAAATATACTTTTTCTGTATTTCTCAGAGTTAGTCTCAAATACAATAGGACTATTCATTTTAAGTGATGGATTTCTACCACCATACATGGCAACTAATAGACTACTGACTTCAGTCTTTGTTCCACCCTGTTAAAATTTTTATAAGTAATCTTAATAAAAATTAGATGGCTTAAATGAAAGTGCAGATTTCATTCAGCAGGTAGATTTGACAAGATGCCATCTCATGTCCTTTTCAACTCTAAGATATTAAGATTCTGATAGAAAATCATAGAATGTGACAGCTACAAAGGACCTTCGAGATCTTTTCATCTGAATTCATTATCTTAGAAGATATCCAGAGAGGCAGAGTGACTTGTCCAAACTCATGCAATGAATTAATAGAAACAGGGCTAGATGCCAGATCTCTTCACTCTTGGTCTAGTAGTCTTCCATTGCTATACAATCTGTCTATATGAGTGACTTCCTGGTTGGAGAAGAGGAATGGATTTAAATTAACGTAAGTCATTTGGTTGGTGAGATAAAACTAAGACAAGGATAGAGGAAATAAACTGTGGGAGAACTGAGCTGAATTATGTTACTCTAATCTTTTGTTTATTTATGTTTTACTATTTAATATGGCTGAACAAGTGTTCAGAAGTCCAACATAGCCACATAATCAAATATAGAAGTAATATAAACTGTTCAACCTTATAATCATCAACTGCCAAGCCCTTGAGAGATAGAAACAGGTTGACTGGACCTTTAATGGGACTGATGAATATAATCCAACCCTTAGAAAAATGGAATGTGCTACATTTATGGACATAAAAAAATCTGAAACACACAAAGAAGATACTGTGTTTATTTTATCCTGTGTTTATTTTCTTTTTATAGTTTTATCTCAATCCAAGATCGACATCACCATCAGAACAACATTTTGGTCTGCACAAAGATCCTTAACCTGATCAGAAATAATTGCTACTTTTATTCATTTCCTATTCCATATGTGGCAGGTAATCAGGTATTGTATGTATCATCTCATTTCACCTGTAAAACCATTTTATGAGGTTGATACTCTCACAATTTTCATTTTAAAAATGAATAAGTCAAGGCATAGACATTTAAGGGAAATGTTCAAGGTTTGTGATTCTAGATCTTGGCTTAGAATCATAACTGGAAAATCCTTTCTTGTATTTCACGCCTTTCTCCTCCCCCATTTTTAATATTCCACCCTCTGGTGGTAAGGGGGTGCTACTGCAGCTGCAATCATTTTTCTATTTCAAGACTGGGAGACCAGGGAATTGTTCAACGATTTAGCAGCAAAGTATCCAGTCACCATAAACAATCACATCACTATATCTACCTCCGTCACAAGAAAACTAGGCAATAGACAACATAATTGTCATTGTTCAAGTGCCTACAAAGTGAACACTTAGTTTTTAGTTGGTTGCACTAAAGCAGTCTGAAGGTGACCAGTTGTCCTAGCATACATCATGCCACAGTAATACACCTAGTAACTCCCTCTATAAATCTAACACCAGCCAAAATCTGTATTTACTCATTGAGCTAAAATTGCATGCTGAAACACCTATTAATTCAGCACTCAGTTAAATAGCATGTGCAAGTTAAGGCTTCATCCCAAAGAGAAAAGAATTCATGCGGTGGCCTTATTCACAAATGACAGACCTAGCTTCACTATTTGACATTTGGCGATTGGGAACTGCGCAGGTATTCGCTAATTTGCTACACATTGTGAGGTTAATAAGAAGGCAGGCTGCTGGAGACAATTGTGTGAATGCCGGCCTGGGTGATGTCCTGCCTCTGCCCCCCTCCGAGTCTAGTTTTGCAACAGGACTCTGTTGTGCTGTTGTGCTGACAGCTTTTTCATGGGAAAAGCTTTTTAAAACATGCCTACATACAATCAAACAATATTTTGAAATAATTGACTCAGCTTGTGCCATGCTAATAAGTGGCTTCCTTAATGATTTTACTCTTATTTCACAAACGGGTAGCTGAAAGGTAAGCATGGGTCTTATTATTATTCTCTTTAAACTCTGTACCCTGGCCAATTCTCAAAAATCTTGGGTACGTCAAGATTTCAGAACTCTATCCCTTCAGACATTATCTATAATTTGAACACATTTAGCAACTTCCATTTATAAAAAAAAAAAATTGCAGTTTCTATTCATTAATTTTTTGAAATACATTTATGGAACTCTTATTATATGTCAGCCATGTGCTCAGTGCTGGGGATACAACAGCGAGGAAGATATACATGCTTTTTGCCTTTATGGAACTCACAATGCTGTGGCAAAGGCACAGTGAAGAAACAAATAGAATCATTATAATCTGAGATAAGTTCTATGAAAGCAGAAAAACACACTTTGAGAATGGAATCTTTTTTCAAACAGGGTGATGAAGGAAAGCCACTCTTGAGGGTCGCTCTTATGCTGAGACACAAAAGACGAGGAAAGGAGCTGTAGGTGGCGTGGGAGAAGGCAGGGAAGGGGGAGACAGACAGGCAGCTGCACATGCAGAGTAATGAGGCAAAGGGAGGCTTGACATACTCAAGAGCCCAGTAGAAGCCTGTGCAAATGGAGGATGTGAGGCTGAGGGAAAGGGCAGATTTAGATTTAGTAAAATAGGGAGCACGCAGGTTTTACAAGTGCTGAGTAGGCTGGGTTAAGGAGGATGGATCTTACTCTCAGGGCAATGCAAATCCATTTAATGCTTCTAAGCCTGAGAGTTAACAAGCTACAGTGGAAGCCTCTGTGATGATAAATACAAATATGCCTATGATTTAAATGAGGTCCTGTTGGGGTCATAGGGAGGGCATAATGGGATCTTCAAACACACAGGACTGGTAATTCAGCATTATAAGTAACTTGCATATGTTGTGAAGGCATTACACACTGGTCGAGCGTGCTGCTTGTCAGGCTGAATGCCTTCGCATGTGTCCTTTGAAAGAGAGGCTATCCCCAGTCCGTCACATGTTAAGGAGGAGTTTGAATCAGAGCTGTTCCAGGTTCCTGAATGTTCTTGATTTTCTTCAGATCTGAGGAAAGGGGCCAGAGCGCTGTGCTAAGAATACACTTCAGTTGTTTCTCTTTCATGAGCTGAGCTAAATGAATTATAGAAGGTGCTATAGAAATTGCGCTGGCAGCCCTGTGTTACGAGGATGAAGCTAAACTGCGTCCAGCTGCTAATGTGATAAATGTGGGTGCTGATCATCAGTCTGCAGTCAAAGAAAACCACAGCAAACAAAAATGAGGAGCAATTCTGAGACAAGTTTGTTACAAGGCCAGATTATCAACAGCTGAGAAGTACAAATAAAGTAAATACATGACTTCATCATTAATAAAGAATTATTATTATTATTCATTATAAACTGAGTTAAGTTCTGTAAAATCAGAAAAACAGACTTTGAGAATGGAATCTTTTTTCAAACAGGGTGACGAAGGAAAGCCACTCTTGAGGGTTGCTCTTATGCTGAGACACAAAAGATAATAAATAATAAAAAATAAAGAATAATAAAGAATGTGTCAAAGTCCACTGGTAATTCAGAGGAAGAAGTCGTAACCTGTAAATAGGAAGATCAAAGAAAAGCTTCGTAAAGAGGCGGTTTATATTTGACCTTCAATAAGACAAGGGATACAAAATGTTAAACAAAGGGAATGATATTTATAAGGCAATGGCCACTTACAGTACTTTGGGTGAGAGTAAGAAGAGATTCCATTGTTGAGTCTTTCACACATCCTGACCAGTTGGACAGACCAAGATCTGAGTGGAATGAGGGTGAGCTTAACTGGATTGCCTTCTGACTGAAAATGTCTTGATCATATTATTCTGTTTTGCCAAAAGAGCATCCCTCCAAACTCCAGTGCTGAATATTGATTAGTTTACAATTGTTTTTTTCCATTAGTCGCCATGACTCTCCCTGGAGTGGCATGGGTGGCATGTTGGGACTCATATTTGAGAAACTCTGCCCTGATGAATCAGCTTTGGGGCTAACATGAAAGCCATTTTGAAGATTCGGAATGGACTGGCTTCTTTGTTAATAGGATGTCATCTTCATATGTTACTAAACAAAGTGCTAATGAGATGTTATTCTTCAAATTAGCTTAAGCAATGAGGTGGAAAGGAGTCTTGAGAAGAAGCCAACACCCAGTTTTCTGAGTATATAATCTCACCAAAAAAGAATCTTCAGACCTGGCACCCTGGGTCCTTAAGACCAACTTCAATCAAGGGTTTAAACAGTATGCCTCAGAGCCAAGGCCACTCGCTCAGGAGCTCCTACAATGTCCCACCACTCTCTGCCATCGTACATGGGTCTAAGCTTATAGACTTTGAAGATGGACTTTTTTTACCCAGCAGCTGCCATGGCAGGACCTGGCTCTTGGACAACTTTCAAGAAACCTGCAGTGAGACGACCAGCTGCAAAGTGCCCAACCATAAACAGGAACTGTGCGCAGAACCGAGCTGTGCGCAAAGTGCTGGCCTCCCCAGAGTTGTCCAAACAACTTGCTCTAATTCCAGGGCCTTTGAAAAGACAATGTGCCAATCAGGACATTCCTCAGCAGTGTCGGAGTGTGTGTCTCAGCCTTGCCAGTCAGGAAGCAGCCAGCAAGTGGGTTCTGTAGTCCAGAGCTGCCAGCCTGTGAGCTCTGTGGCAAAGAGTTGTCCACCTAAGACATGTGTGTCTAAGAGTTGTCAGTCTCTGGAATGTGAACCTGGCCCAGGTCAGTCTCAGAGCTCTGAATCCAGTTCGTGTAGGCCTCCAGTTTATGTGGCACCAGGGTCACAACTCCTGGAATCTTCTCAAACTTATGAGCCAACTTGCTGTGTTACTGGTGGTTTGCAACTGCCCCGTAAGTGAAGAATGGGTGGAATGTGTGGATAGGAGATAACAAATTCTAACTGAGATAAATTGATTTCTTATGATATCTAGAAACTTTTATTTCTCTAAATACATATTATTGTGCATGGGTTTGTGAGTGAATGGACATGTCTTCTGTCTTCAAAGAAAATAATTTCTGTTTTTTTGCTCTTTGGGGCATTTCTGGTAGTAAGCTGGAATTGGAAAGCATGTTAAATATTTTAGGTCACTAGGAGACTATATGTTATAGAGAACTGGGAGTTGCAACCAGGAACTAACATGAGTGTTTAAGTCAACATGACACTTTGGTCACTGGTTATTATCAATGGAAACACTTAGCATTGAATCTGGCTTATAATAATGTATGAATATAATGTGCTACTAATATCAGAAATCCATTTAATGTTGGAGTTTAAAGGGACACTGAACCCTGTCTAGTCCCATGAATTCTGATGGATTTAACTCTTATCAGATGTTGTCCTTGTTATTAATAACATCAGAACCACAACTGAAATCTGTGTCTACTCCCTGTCCGTCCATGATTTTATCTGCTGCATCAGAACACTTATAGTCAACTGTGAGGTAGAATCTATTGCTTGAAAAGTGTAAGAAAATTTTCAATTTTAACCTCTGTGGACTTCATAATCATATAGTAGCCAGAGACCTTTGAATATAATGAGTTCAAGCTTAGTATACTCACTACATTTCTCCGATTTTTCTTCCTCTTTTCACTATTTCTTCACTGTTTTTTTTTTTTTTTTTTGAGTTGGGAAAATACTCTTTGTGTTAAATAAATTGACTTCATTTAGAATTACAAACTTAATGGTCGCACTATTATTTTTATTCAGCACCTTTGTGGGTTTTATGTTATTGGTTTTTCACCAGATGAAAATCGAATAAATATTTGGAAGAAGAAGGGAGCACATGTTCCCTTCCAATTTTTTGTATGGTATGAAGCAGAATAAGAGCATGTTTGTGCTAGTCAGCAGAAGATGAGGAACATGACATGATGGGGAACATGACATGAAAGTCATAAGGCCATGGAGCCAGAAGGTGTGAAGAGAGATGAGTTTTGTTTAGAGTAGCCTGGCTATTGTGAAGCTGTGGGTGTGCTCTTAAATGGAGCTTTCATTGTTCAGGGTGTCAGAAGGTAGTGGTAAAGAGCATGAACCCTGAAGTCAGGTTTTTCTGGGTCTGAATATTCGCCTTGCTGGGTGAAGGCTGTTTGAATTCCACCTGTGTGGCTATGTACAAGTTATTTAACCACTCTCATCTCAGTTTCCTTAACTCCAAAACCAAGATGATAATGATGGTTCCACTGTGGTACTTGATAAGTTAATAATGTGAAAGTTCTCAGCACATAACCTTGAAGGAAACACTCGGTAAGATACAGAATCATGATTAGCTAGCTCAGAGGCTCTATCTGAAGAGCAGAGGCAGGGATTTATAGATAAACCCCAGAATCTATGATAGATTAGGAAAGCTAGTCATCCAAAAAAAAAAAAAAAAAAAAGGAAGACTAGCTGTTTTGTATGTTTTGTATCTTGAATGATGCAAGAAACACCTTTTATCAAGGGAAATGCTCAGGAAACATGCCAAGCCTCGCTGAAGTGAGCTGGCAAGTAGCTGAGTTTATGACAAAGCTAATGTTGATTTACCTGTCAGTTCTGTGGGTGGTTTAGAGACAGGTCATCCTAAAGAGGAAGTTTCAAGCCTAAATTCTATAAAACACCGCTTACACAGGTGTTTCCATAGAGAGGTGGAATTGAGAAGTGGTTGAGGTAAGCCTGAAAGAGGCTGAAAGAACACTGTGTGATCTCAATAGTAACAGAGCATACGGCAGCCTCACCAGCAGAGCATTCCTCCAGCAAGAGACATTGACACAAAGCTTCTGGGCACAGTAGTGACAGAGCCTTGGCAACAACAAGGAGAGACTTCATCTGCGTGGCAGCTTCTCAGTATTCCTGTCACAGCCAATCATGCAAATGAAGTTGAAATTCATGCACAGGGAAGACTAATGCAACTCAAATCAGAGGGTCTGGAAAGAGTAAAATGTGTTTTGGCCACTGTTTCTGAAGACAAGAGGGAGAACAACCATTTCTTTTGTCTCCCAAGGATATGTTCCTCTAATGGGTGTGGCTTGTTGGGTGACAAGGTGTTGGTGACCAGTGGCCGGCTAAGCATGGGGTTTGTGTGTGGTGCTGTTGGGCATGGGGATGCTGAGGAGAGGAACAGCAGTGTTAAATGAGGTTTTCATTTTCCCACCTACTCTGTTTATTATCCTAGACCTTAATTCATTCTTTCCAGGCTGACCAGGATCACTACAGTGAGGAGAAGTTAGCTGAAGAAGATGTCAGTATCCATCTAATCTGAATCATCATGGAGCATGTTGGAACTCTTTACAGAGAGAAAATGTGTGGATTCAAGAACTACAGATTCTTGGTATTGGAATAGATAATGGTGTGATGACATGAAGAGATGCTGTGTAGGCCATTTAGTGTAGTGGGAAGAGAATTGGCTTTGGATTAAACTGGACCTTGTTCAAATCCAAATTCTGCCATTTATTAGCTGTGTGCCTTGGGACAAGCTAACATTTCTGAGGCTCAGTTTCTCTATTAGAAAATGGAGATAATGGCTAATTCCTTGGATGATTGTGGCAAGGAAATGCCATCATGGCCATTAAATGCCTAATGATGTGTTTGTGTCAGTATATGTAAGATATTATTTGATGCTTTGGCCGTTATTTGCTTCTTGGGCCACAGGCTCAGTTTACTCTCATGATTTCTCTATATTGGACTTAAATTTTAAGACGAAGACCAAGAAAAGTCCTTCCATTAAGCAATATGGAACATAACCTAGGGAGTGTTCTCAAAAACTATAGAAGTGACTCAGTGGGTACACATTACAGAACATTCTTCATAGATCATAGATCCTCTTGCTTGAACAGAAAGGCTATGGTAGGAGTTGTGCACTGGTATCACTTACCCCACACTTTTCAAGACATAGGTTTAGATTAAAAGCATACTTTTCTCTTAGAAGCCAAGCATAATGAATTTCAAGAACATTTTCTTGCCTATGCAGTACTACGCCAAAAGCCTTAAGGTAGATCTTATTAATTTGGTCCTAGTTGTTTACCAAACACTGTGTATGTATTTTCTAACTTGAAACTCAAACAACCGAGTCAGATGAGTATAATTTTTTAATACTCACTTTTTTTTTTTTTTCAAGGAGGGTAAACGCACAGATACATTTAGTTAGTTGTCCAAGATCAGAAAGATGGAAAACAGTGGATCCAGGATTTTAATTCAATGAGTTGGACTTCAGAGATGGAGCTATAAGTCTTGACTACCTGGTAACATCACATGCTTTGTCTCTAGAGCAGCTCGAATATAGGGAATATTTGTGTCCTATGGAAGGTCTGTATAAGTAATTTGAAAATTATTGGTCCATCTATATTGTATTATTGTAAGTCTGTAGAGGAAACCACCAGAAAATTAAGTATGCTTGATTGAATGGCTTAATCACAACTCAGGAATAAGTGCTAAAAAGTAATTAGGTGTATTTCACTGGGATTTGTGAAATATTATAGATTGCCAGTATCTTAGAAAAGACCATGAACTTCAAATCATGTGAAATTACATCATCTAAGTTTCAGGGAAGGTGTTTAGATAACCTGGACTCAGATTTTTCTACCAGTAAGATTGACTCTCTTGATGTTAGTAATCGTTTTTAATTCCATTAGTCCCTATCATCTTTCTGTTAAATATGTTCCTTTTGAAAACACTGAGCCTGTTTTAGGCATTTATGGGATACAAGGACAGCGTTTTGTTCCATGTGGTGTTAGAGTACCTGGCACCTTTCTTGAAGCCACAATATTTTTCTCTATGTCTGCTTCCCATTTCTCCCTTCAGAGAGTTCCTGTTACTCCCTCAGTCCAGAGTCTTTCACTTCAGAATTGTTCCATATTCTTGTCCTGACATCCAAGTGGAAATAATGATAAATTTCAAAAAAAGCTAATAAAGGGAACAACGAACACAAAGCAAGAGAGAGTACTTTTTTTTAAGACAGTTGATAACTCACTAATACTGGTTATATTAGACCCAGGCTTTGGTTAGCAATAACATACACCATAGGGAGATAGGGACAAATGGGGTAAAGATCTAGAAATTAAATGAAATTCTGAATTAAGAAACTCCACATTTTTGTCGTTGCATGGTGTTAAGAATTTCCCAACTTTTTGGATAACGTTCTCTGGCTTCATGGAAATAGATTCACTAATGGGATTCAGAGAGAGTTATTCCTTGGAGCCCAGAGGCAAAACCAATATAGTTGCATCCAGACACAAGAACAAAAGAATTTCAGAGGTGAAAACTGGAAATGTTTAAGTCCATTGCTGTTCTTCCATCACTCAATACAGTATTTCTTCGAGTGCAGGACTGATGCCCCTGCAGGAGTCCAGTAACTACTAACTGATGAAGATAAAGACAAAGGAGACAGAAAACCAAAGAAAAGTCTAACACTTCCCTTATCAGGGCACTGTCTTGTCATCAGGGCTTTGTGGAAAGTGGCACACTACTTATTTAAATTGAATGTGCAGAGTGGAACATCTGGATTAAAAAGCTCTCTCCACCATAAACCCTGTCAACCCTTACAGGAGGGTTATTAATTGTTCTTGTTTCCCCTTGAAATGAGCTACAGTCACTCGGACACTCTCTGGGTTAGGAAACCAATATAATAATACATGTTGAAAGTCTCAAGAACAAAGTATCTTCCTCTAGACTTCATATTTTATTAAATTAGGTTGTAGGACAGAGTGAACTAAATAAATTTTAGATGTTAGCCATATTGATATCTCCAAGTGCTATAATGTGTTTATCTAATGACCAGATTTATATTAAATCACAGTCAAGGTTTGGAATGACCACAAGTGTACTTACCAGATAAAAGAACATCCATGACTAATGAGAGAAATGTTTTTTAAAAATGCTTCTCAGGAAACAAAAAACAGGCATAAGTGCCATTCTATCACTTTTGAAGTCTTGATTGGTTCAGCACGTTGCTCAAAGGCAGTTTGTTCCTTGTTTCCTGAGTCCTGCCTCCCCGGGCCTGCATCTGAAGGTGGCTTGGTCCCCAGGAATCTGGTTTAATTTCCTACTGTGAATGAGTCTAACAATCAACGAATTCATCTTGAGGTGGTCCTGGAGGGGTTCCTAATGCAAAGCCAGTTGTCAAGGGCCCTTGACTACAAATGAAATGCTAGGCAATCAAAAAACAATGTGATACATTCTAGCCCACTGAACTTTCCTCTGGAGGACAAATATCATCCAAAATTGTGTTTGTTCTGAAAGATGTCCAATCAGAGTCAAGTGTTTCCCATAACGTTCTTCAGGTAGCTTAGCAAAGTGTTGGTGGCCACAGTATTTGTGGCAAAGACCAGCCAACCATTCTTACATGGTTCTTCTTATGCCCCCTCATTTCTATGATAGTTACATCTTCTTCGAATCATAATTATTTCTCAGTGTGTAAGGATCTTTAGTGAGCTTCACTCATTATACAGTTGAGCAAATATACTTGCCAAGGTTATGTGATTTACTCAAGCAGAGTCACGGCTAGAGCTCAAATCTAGTGATTCCCATTCCAGTGCCCCACTGACCATACTCCAAAGTGTCCCTCATGAGAAGTTTATTAAAAATATTTAAATGTACTAAGCACGATAATTTTTAATGAGCCCTGTATGTGCATTAAAGGCTGCACATAACACATAAAAACCTTTATTGGACCATAAATGTGACCTATCTTAAATTAATATGCCAACTATAATAAACATTAATCTATCCACAGAATTTCAAATATCTTTTAAAGAAGGTTGGAATATTGTTTTTCTAAATGCATGGTTTGTTGAATGGTAAATAAGGCTATAGGCCCCTTGTTTTGGAGATTTAGCTGTAAATAGCTATCTTTCCTGACATTTAAATAACTGAGTTATGTTTATCACCAGCTTTGGAACTGTGAGTCAGAATAAAGCCTGCATTAGATGCCAATACTCATTCCTTAAAAAGTTCTAGAAACCACAGCACAAAAGGGGGAATAGCACAAAGTGTGGGTACTTTGCCTAGAATCTACACTAAGGTCATCTTGTCTTTTTTAATAATTACTCAGCTACAAACTACAACTGTGATTCCCTCAGGGGTTACTGCTGTTTCTGTCATCTCCTCAAATAACTCTTAGCTCCACATGAGCCGTGGAGGTGACCTCTGCTTAGCCAGTAGCAGTTGTGACAGAAACCAGTTCCTGAAGGACTGCCAAGAAACCAGAAGGGAACCATCAGATGCCAACCAGCATGCCTATGCCCGACTCCCAAGAACCACCCACTACATCTCTTCATTTGTGGCGTGACCAGACCCTGCCACGTAATTATCATCTATGTCTTCTCTCCGAAGTCTTTAGTCCCTACCACCCAGCAACCTACACTCAAAACTTTGACCTTAAGGACAGTAATTACTGTCCTAGGATTACAGGTTTTGTGGCTCATCCATGATTGGTTGTAGCAGCTGCTGACCCCTAGTGGAGTGTTTTTCTTGTTAACAAATGAGCTACATATTCAACACCTTTTGTCTTTAAGTTCCATACCTCATACCTTGAGGTATTTTGAGTAATCCCTCATAGGTGATAATTCCTCAATAAAGTACTTCCACATTTCTACCTGGCCTCGTTGGGAGAGGAGGACAGTCTCTCAGAATACTATGTTATATGTTTTGGAGGGGAGGGGGTTGGGAGGATGGGGCAGCCGGGTGGTGGGTATTATGGAGGGGACGTATTGCATAGAGCACTAGGTATGGTGCATAAACAATGAATTTTGGAACACTGAAAATACATAAAATAAAGTCAAATGGAAAAAATACTATGCTATATGGCTTTTTTTTTTTTTTTTTTTTTTTTTTTTTTTAAGATTTATTTGTTTGAGAGGAAGAAAGAATGAGCAAACGGGGAGGAGGGGGAGAGGGAGAGGGACAGAGAATCTCCAGCAGACTCCTGCTGAGTGTGAAACCCCACATGCAGTGTGATTTCACAACCCTGAGATCATGATCTGAGCTGGAAAGGAGAGTTGAAATACTTAATCTACCGAGCCACTCAGGCTCCCTTTGGCTGCATTGTTTTAAAGAAAAGTCTAGCATACCCATATATCGCTTTACTATTCAGACTGAAGATTATTTATTAATTAAGTCATGGTTTATATTTGTTGTGTTTGTTGATTTTCTTCTTCTTATAATGCCCTTTAAGGTTTTGAAACATGTTTTCAATATGGCCTCAATTTGTTTTATTTTATTTTTATTTTTTTTGTTTTCTTTATTTTCTAATAAATTTGATCAATCTGTGCTCATGACTGCTCCATAAATGTCTAATTTTTCATCATTATTTCACTATAATTATATACTTCTACTAAAATTTCTGCCTTATTAAATGATCGTTGAAACAAATAGAGTTAGTTATGGCATTGCAATGCCACAACTTCAACTAGGAAACAGAAATTTTTGGAAGAGGATAATGAGAACCATGAAAAGTCTGAGCTTTAACCCTACATGCAAGCTAACAAGTTAGCCTAGCTCAGATTCATGGATGCTGGCAGAAGACATGGCACCCCTGGTTCAGAGACAAAGGTTTTATTATTCATGGTAATAGCAGAAGCCAAAGTATTAGCATTTGCACCAATTCCCTGACCCTCAGTTCCCACAGTACAACAAGAAGCCACATAACACTTGCATTCGCAGTGAGATGTTTCACAGGAGAGAAACCTTGAGATTGTGAAGCCTGGGTCAGGGATATGATAATGGGGGGTAAGCATGTTTATCTTCTGCCTGAGAGAAAAATACTATATTTATTTTCCAAAACTCTTTACTATACAAACATGGCTAAAAAAAAAAAAAAAAAAAAAAAATAGAACAGAAGGAATCAGTGACTCTATCCTCAAGACACGTAGAAATACTAAAACCCTATAGGGAACATCTCTCTCACCCAATATCTAATCCTTATGTCTACACTGCACTGCTTCTAATGAATTTCCCTTGGAGTATAGCACTCCAATGTCTACTCGATCAGTCTTATTAGTCTGAAGTTGCAACTAAATCTATTTAATATGTCTCAGTCAGTATTTAAGACCTACTATCAGTAGTCTCCAAATAGCATTCAGTGGGTAGAGGTTGTCTCCCTTTGCCAAAGGCTCCAATCAGTGAAATCATCAGTCACAGAAATGTGTAGCTCAAAACAGTTCCCAAATATTAACAATTCTATAAACATAGATCTTCACAATCAGGAGAATCCCCCTTGGAATTTATGAAATGGAAAAGATTAAGTCAATGACCCTTGTAACAACAAAAGTACATAGAATTTTTCCCAAAAGTCCCACCCAAAAGGTCACATTATCTATTCTTCCCTATTGTGTTATCCTTCCAAAATCTCACTGGCTGAATCCAAGCACTAACCCCTGGACTGCTTAGAAAGGTGGCTTGGGCATCTGTATCAAGAAGAACTATAGTGTGAGTCCTTCTTTTCCAGAAGTTCCACATGTATTGGAAGGAGTTCATAAGAGCCTCTGTCTTCCTTGGGGAAAGAGGGGCATAGGTCCTATGGATCCTACCCTAAATTATGTATCTCATCAAAGTGACTGATGTCAGCGTATGGAGGAGGGAAGAAACATCAGGTGTGGAGATGAAGAGAAGAGAAAATGTATTTCAGTACCAGTAAGCAAGGCGCCTTTATTTTTTATTTTTAGCAATGAGACACCAGCTAGCGGCTCAAACAATCTTCTAATGTTTTTAGTACATCCAATGCCCTATATTGGGCAACAATATCATCATGCTCACTCTATCTATTTAAACCTTGGGAATCCCTTGGCTCAGCAGTCATAGCCAGGTTGCCTTCCAGCTGTGGATCACAAGATTTATAGCTTTGGCTCCCTCAGATTTGAGACACACAATAGAAACTCGTTTTTAAGAAGTACAACTTAATATGGGGCCTCTACTGCCCCATTATTAAAATAACACCTCTTTAATACTTGTCCAATTTTAACACAAAGGCTAAAGGAGATTTCCAACATGGTGGTGGACTATACGAATTCACCTAGAATTCTTAAAGTCAGTTTTTCATTCTACAGTGGGTCACCTTTATCATCATTATAAACCCAGTTCAAGCCACTCAGTGTCTCATCTTGGGTGTCCCACAGGAGTTTATGTGGAAATTTCCTTGAGAAAACCAAGGCCTCCTTCTAGTGAGAACACACTCTAAAAACTCTTTGACTTTACACCCCCAAGTGGTCAGGCTGCAGGAGGTGCTGAGCTGGTAGTTGGTCCACTGTTCACTCATCCTTCATGGGAAGGAGAATATCATCTCCTAACCCCCCAACAGAACCAGCAGAGGTTCTAACATTTTAGCCAGTTTGTGATCATAGCATTAGTGAATTTTCTTCACTTCAAGCTCAGTGTAGGTGCACATCTCTATAACTGTTGAAATGCCAATTGAATATTACCCCCACCTTAAAAGACTACCAGAGACGTGAGTCAAAGCCAATCAGCAAGGGTTGTTTAATGCAGGTTCGAACCTGGACCTCTGTGGCGCTCGTTGCCGATAACACCGAGAGGTCCAGAGCTGGGTTGGTGCAGGGTTTTTATAGACAGGTACAAACAAGTTTCGGGTGGGGCTGAGCTGATTGATTGATAGTTTGAACAGGCATACTTGGCGTCAGTGGATTGGGTCAGGGGACCCTGCGCGAAAGCAGACAAAGCAATCTTACAGAAGCAGAACTGGCCGGTTAGCCCACACATGTGGAAAAAAAGCACTACCAGGATATTGAAGGCCTGGTTACTTATCAAGTAAAGACAATTGGGAGTCTCCTGGTGGAATCTTACATTCCTGCTATCAAGCATCCTTGTTAATGAGATTTAGGTTTAGAAGAAATTTAACTTTATTTACTTTTCCTTCGACCTCCGCCTCCTTCCGTTTTTCATGGAGGGGAGGGTGACATGAGGGCTATTGATAAGGTAACTTCTTTGTTGTAAATCTCAAGGACATTTGCAAACCACGGGAGACTCCTACCTTGCAGGACTGTGATCTCTGCAAGCTAACCATTTATCGTTTTATGGCAGTCCGGGGTGCCTGAGGGATGCTACACCTATGGAGGGGAGCGGGTGAAGGGGGGGGGGGGTGCAAGGCGCCAGCCTTTGCTTTGTCCTCAGCCGGCCTCCTGCTCCCTCACTGTCATCTGAAAGAGGGTGGAAATTTATGCCCACTTAGCTGAATCTTTGCACTGGTGATTGTATTAGAGAGAACTTGGGACTGACTACCTGAGTAAACTTCTTCCTGCTCAGATCAGGCACCGTTGGTTGGTCAGCTCTTTGTGAGTCTGTTTCCCTGGAGTTGGCCTTTAATTCCTTGCCCAATTCCCCCTTATTAACTGCCAATAAAGTGTTAAGTAACAGACAGTTAACGGACAATAAAATACTGCCCTATTAGCCATACAAGCTGGTCAACATGTTTACTTGATTCCAATGGGCTTCCTTTAAATTCTATTTATCAACCTGTGAGGTCATGTTCTTCCCTCTTCTGAAAGCTGTATTTCTGTTAACATCCTGTCTTGTTGCCAGGAGGAAAATGAGAATGTAGATGAATGTTTATGGGGAATGGAACAGATGAATGCGATGTGAAATGCTGGGTTCTGGGAGCAAACAAACTGTCCAGAAAGAATTCTTGAAATGTCTTCAGTGCAAAAAGGGTGGTTTTGTTAAAACACAGGACCTGTGGGCAGAGAGAGCTACATTGGTGTTGTGAGAAACAACTGATAATATACTTTCAGGTTGGGAGGGAATTAGGGATAGGGTAAGTCACTAAGGAATTTGGAAGCAAGGTTTCCAGTACCTTGAGAGGCTAGCTATTGTGAAGAAACGTTCGTTTACTACTATCTAGTAAAACCCTAATCATGAGATCCTTCAGATGTTTGGAGGATGGTTGCTAACACACATCTTGCGGGGTTACAGACAAAGGAAATTTCCAAAGGGATTTTTATAGGATCCTGGAGGTTGTGCTAACTTAAAGCTAAGGTTGCCTTTTGCCTCTAGCAAAATACTTGCATTGAGATAATAAAGCTCCTTGAGGAATATCACTCTGCGTGTCTTAAGCACTTGTCAATGGGTCGTAAGTTATAAGGATTTTTTTTTTTCTATTTCTTTTGCCTTCATTCTTCATATCAAATGAGTAAATGATCCCGGGTAGTTACTGCATTCTTGTGACTACTTAAAACATCTAACTCATTCCCACTCTCTGTTTTCGTTTTTGCTTTGTTGTTGTTATTTGACTGAAAATTATTTAAATTTCTCATGGAATAACCCAGCCACTTCTTCTGATTTAGATATTAGGTTTGGCAGTACTTCATTTTCTCAATATTCTGATTCCAAGTCAATACCTCCAAAGAAACTCACCACTAAGCAAGCAAGGTAAATGCTCTGAAAGATCAAGGGTCACTCCAACTTCAGCCTCTTCGGTTTCTGGATTTTATGCAGGACATGACCATTAAAACCTAAAGTCAGTTCATTCATTCTCAAGCCCAATGCTGAAATGCTAGGCAGTGGGTGATCTTTATGACAGGAATTATTTTTTAAATCAGTGGGTGATCTTTATGACAGGAATTATTTTTTAAATCATAAAGTTAAGTATTCTATAGTATTAGGGATGTTTCACATCACTTTCAAGACACATGCTGGTTTAGGATATTTTTAAAAAGATTTTTTTTACTTATTTGAGAAAGAGAGTACACAGACAGGGGGAGCAGCAGGCAGAGGGAGAAGGAGAAGCAGGCTCCCCATGGAGCTGGGAGCCTGATGTAGGGTATCCGCCATTTGGGGAAAAAAAAAAAAAACTTTCCATCAGAATTTAGGAGTAGCCCGTGATAAAGATCAAGATAAAGACTTGAATTCCTTAAATGTCAGTCTTTCGACGGAAGAAGAGTGACTCTCTATCTTTTTTGAAATGTTATAAAATAATGTTTCAGGGGAAATAAATGTTTCAGGCAACTTCGGAGTCTTCGTTTGGCCCTAAGTTCTGTTCTATGTGGCAAGATAAGGGTTTGTTAGGGCCAAACTCCCAAAGGGCACCTATTGATTTCAGTGGGACTGCTGAGTTGCTGACAAGTCATAGCATTGACATTTTGATCTCATGTTCTATTAAAAAAAAAAAAAACCTAGAAAATCTTTATGCTCTAAAATGATATTTTTTTTATTATAAAGACTCTCCACAGAGTTCTGGTGTGCCCACAGAGTCTGGAGTAAAGAGGGGCCAGGAGAGGTGCTTTTGCTATGCAAGGAAATAACTGAACAAGGATCCTCTGTGACCTGAAGGTGAACTGCATTCTTCCACGGGCTATAAAGTGTGTTATGTGAGAAATCCAGGACAAGAACTATAATAGACCCAGACTTCCTTTTCTTTAGGAGGTTTATAGTAAATCTTTGCTTTGGCTGTGAATAGCTCTCAAAGAACCAAATACAAGTTGGTTCTAGTTTATAAAACTAAGGGTCAAAAGGGTGTCAGATATACATGTACATACAAGTGAATAGGTTAAGAACTATCTGACCTAATGACTTAAATTAAGGAAGAATCTATCAGTCTCTGATCAATCCTTCTCAACAGCCATTTACCATCACATACACTGAAATACATGAGTCTTCATTCGGATGTGAGAAATACTTGAGATAAAGTAAAAGAAAAAAAAAATCTTGAACTAAATAGAGGAAAACAGTGACCAAAGTATTTTTATTCATTGTTTGAATAAATATTTCCAAAAAGAGGATGTTGGGCCTATTTAGCAACACAAATAGAAATAAGGCTACAATGTCTTTAATATAATTATGACTGAGCAGAAAAATTAGATGTAAACTGAATAAATAAAAGGTCTGAAATGATCTGTACAATAGGAGACATGTAAAGTGGGAACAAGTTCCAAGAAAAAGAATTGCTTCTGGTTGGGCAGAAATGAAAGCTTCCTGGTACTCATTAAATTGTGACTTGAGCTGTAAAAAAAAATAAGTAGGATATGCATAATTAGAGAGGGTGGGAAAGCAGGTAAGACAGCAAAAAGGAAGCCAGCAATGTGAGATGCTCACGGAGAATGGCCAATAGGGTCATCTAGAGATCCAGATGGAGAGGACCTGAAGGGCGTGGTCTTGGCCATGTATGGAGAATCCATATTCTGAAAAGCTTGGAGTGAGAGCTTGAGGACCTTTGATTTTATTCTGTGGACAATGGAGAGGTATTCAAGATAACTGCAGCCAAGGGAGAGACATTACCTGAGCTGTATTTCACTACTAATCTTGTCCTTGAGAATACGCTAAAGATAGAAGTTTTTCTGAGCATCGTTTTATAATTGTTTAAGCCTATGTGACTAAGAGAATATGGGACCATAAGTAGACATAAAGTGCGTGGGAGGAGAAACCAACTTTAGAGAAAGCACTATTTATATGTAAATATTTAATGTGAAGGGTAAGTTGTCTCAGTGGAATGATCTAGCCGATAACTGCAAATGCAGGAACACAGATCAGGAAAGAGAGCAAGACTGCAATTATAAATACTGTGGAATTTATTATAGCTATTAACTGAACCCTTATGATTAATGAAATGCAGATTAAGGAGAATACAGAAGAGAATTGAGAATAGAAGGAGAAAAGGGAGGTGGATAGAATGATAGAAATGATAGAAACAGAATCATGAAATCAGAGTATTGCTGAATAAAAATAGGACAAGTTATCAAAATACAGAGTGTGGAGAGCAATGTCGCCGGCCATGGAGTTAAGACTAAGGCAAAATTTACCATTGCATGCAGGGAGCTCATCATTAGTGATCTTGAAGGTCATAGCTGAAAATACTGGTGAGGATAAAAATTAGATTTCAAAAATATGGTTGTAGAAACATAGGGAAAAAATAATCCTTTAAGACATCAGTGAGGTTGGGAAAAATTTCTTAGCTACAGAACACAATCTATAGTTTAAAAATTGACAATTTGATCTTCACCACAATTAAAAATACTTGCTCTTAACTGGGGGTTGCCAGGGGTAGGGGAGTAGGGAAAGGGTGGTGGGGTTATGGACATTGGGGAGGGTATGTGCTATGGTGAGGGCTGTGAAGTGTGTAAACCTGGCAATTCACAGACCTGTACCCCTGGGGCTAATAATGCATTATATGTTTATAAAAAAGTATTAAAAAAATACTGTTCCTCAAAAAAGTCATTATTACAAGAATAAAGACAAGCCACTGACTGGTGGAAATATTTGCAAATCCTATATCTAATTTAAAAAATATATCTAAAATATTTAAAAGACTCCCCAAACTCAACAATAAGAAAGCAGACACTCAATTAAAAAAAAAAAAAAAAAGGAAAAACCATTGAGTAGTGTCTTTACTAAAGAAGATGTACAGATGGGATATAAGCAATGAATAACACATTAAAGCCACTGACACAGAATAACAATAAAATACTGACACAGAATAACAATCTGACTATATCAAATGTCTGAATATACCACATGTTGAAAGACACAAAGGAGCTTGAACTCCTACAGTTTTGGTGGGAATATAAAATGATGCAGTCAGTTTAAACAACAGTTTGACAATTCCTTAAAAGTTAAACATTGACCTATCATGTGATCAGATCATTCCATTTATAGGTATTTACCCAAGAGAAATGATTTTATATTTGCTTTCAAACACTTGTACACAAAGGGTGACTGTTGGCAGTTGGTTAAGCATCTAAATCTTGATTTCAGGCCATGATCTCAAGTCATGTTTTCAGGGTCATGAGATTGAGCCCCCTGCTCCCTGACATTGGGCTCTGTGCTTAGTACAGAGACAGCTTAAAATTCTCTCTCCCTCTCCTTCTTCCCCTCCCACTCATGCTCTCTCTCTCTGTCTGTCCTTCTGTCTCATAAATAAATAAATAAAATATTTTAGAAAAAACTTGTACATGAATGTTCATAGTACTTTTTGTGTAATTCCCAAAACCTGCACACAGCCCAATTGTCCATCAGTGGATGAATGAACAAACAAATCAGAAATACAAGGAATGAACAACTGATACATGCTGCAACTTAGATGAATCCCAAAATAAGCATACTTGGGTAAAAGAAGGAAGAAAAAAAAGAGTATATACTGTATCATTTCATTTCACTTAGTAAAATGTTAGAAAATGCGAACTAATCCAAAATGGCAGAAAGAAGATCAGTGGTGGCCTGGAGATGCCGTAGGAGTAGGGTCATGTGGAGAAGGATAGGAGGAATGACTACACACAGTCATGAAGAGATGATGGGAGAAAATGAATATGATCATGACCTTGATTTTTGATAGACACAAATGCCAAATCATAACAAATTGTGCTCTTTAAATATGTTCAGCTTATTGTATCAATTATACTTCATTAAAGCTTATACAATATGTAAACAAAGGGAGGAAGTTGAAAAAGACCTTGTAAAGGTGAAAAGAACACAGTTCAAGGGCTTAACTATGGATAGTGGAAGGGATGCCTCCACCTCCACTGTCTTCAATACAGATGAGAGGATGCGCTACTAGAAGAGAGTTTTCTAACATCATCTAGGTGAAGTTCTTTTATAAGAATAAATTGGGAATGAACAGAGAAAATTTTGTTCCACTCATGTGTAAACCGAGTTTCCATACTCAAGAATGTTATAATATATAAAAATTCTGTTGAAAATAGATTACAGCCTTATTAGTTATCCAAGACTCTACATTACTGTTCAGTGAATTAACTTTGTTCTTCTAATTGATTAAAATTTAAATGATTTTACACATGGATTCCACCAGGGGGTGCTATAGTCAGGCCCCTTCATTATGTCGTGGGTTGAAGTGGACTGACTCCTGATAATACCTTCTCTTCTCTAAGGCTTGCTAAGAGAAGTATTAATCAGGGATCATAAAAGGGGCAAGAGGAAAACTTGAGGAAGAGTTTCCGATCTCCTGCACCTCTTTCTATCTTCATATTCTTTTATATTCCTTGAAAGTTGACTTACCCTGGTGAAAATGGATGGATGGTGAGAAAAGTATATAAAAGAGATTATTGAGTTGACTAAGTAAAGGTCAACTTTTATATTTGATAGAGAAAATCTATGTTATATTTTGTGAATGCTATGATGTAAGTCAGCAAATAGTTATTAAGAATTGACTCAGTGTCCTCACATGTATTAAGAATAATGATCACACCTACTCAAATGTTGTGAGATGGTCACACCTAGGAATGTTGTGAGAATTAAATCAGTAAATACGTGTAAAACTTATAGAATCATGTCTGATATATAATAAGGACATTGTAAATAGTAGCTAGTAAGGATTCTGTAATGTAGTCAAAATATAAGACACTACAGCACATAGACAAAGAATGTTTTGTCTGCAATGTAAAGGAATGTGTGTATGCACGTGTGTTTGTGTGTGCACGCGTGTGTGCATTAGATAATGATAGCTATCCAGATTTAAGGCCAGAGAGATTTATGTTGGAAGGAAGATATTTACAAAGAAGAGGCTAATTTATTTATTTTTTTAAAGGTTTTATTTATTTATTTGTCACAGAGAGAGAGAGAGAGAGAGAGAGAGCGAGCAAACACAAGTGGGGATCAGCAGACAGAAGGAGAAGCAGGCTCTCCACTGAGCAACGATCCTGATGCGGGACTTGATTCCAGGACCCTGGGATCATGACCTGAACCAAAGGCAGATGCTTAGCTAACTGAGCTACCCAGAGGTCCCAAGAAGGTTCTAATTTAGCTGAGGTCTGGGTAATGGATAAAATCAAGGAATTATTTCAAAAGAGAGGAAGGGTAGGATGGGTGAGGAGGTGATATGAAATGAGGAGGGATGTGGAGTTACATGAACAGAAAATACCCAATACAGAGGAGAATCCGTATTGGGAAGTAGAGGAGGAGTGATCAAGGGTTTGGACAATTCTCTGTCGACGAAAAGAAGTCATTGATGTTCTTGACAAAGAGTCATATGATGAAATTAATTTGAGGAGTTTTAATCTGAATACAGTATTCAAGCTAAAGAGAAGACAATAGCGATTATGAGTCAAGATGGCAATAAGAAGTATATGTGTTCACCAGTGGGGACCAAAATCCAACTTGAATGATGGCAGTGATAACAGGAAGGGAAATGGATGAAAAGACATAATTTTAGTGGAACAAGGGAGAAAAGCATTACAATAGATCTTCCCTCTTTCCAGTATAGTCTTCAATTTAATCATAGCACTCTCCTCTCAAAATCAGTTACTTAGAGCACCATGCCTGTAGAACAAAACCTTAACTGCTTCTTTGATGATTAAATTCAATTCAGCATGTGAATCTAAGTTTAGTTGCTACTATTTGCCTCTAAGAATTCTCCACCGAAAGCACTGTGTGGTCACTTTTTTCTGCTTTTATACCATTTGCCACCATATAGCCTGAAGTGCCTCCTCTTTCCAAGCCCCCTGACATCTCCTCCCATGCTCTGAAATTAATACCAAATGCAAACTCTAGGCAAAGCCAATGAGCAACGTTTGCCTTCCTTTGGATACCATTTATAGAACTTAGTAAACACTGGCCTGGATTGGGTGCTTGTCTTATCACATCTACAAGACTGGATGTGTTTGGGAGCAGAAATGGTGTTACTGAGAGTATCTATCATTATGTTAACACATACGAAATGCTCAATAAATATTTATTGACTAAATGAATGCAGACTAGTCATTTACCGGCTTAACTATATTGTTGCAATGCTCTGAGGAATCTTTGTGTCTGAGCCAGAGACAAAGAGAAATTCAGGATTGTTCCTATAGAGTAAGAAAGGTAAGGACCCCTGGTTCACTGAAGAAAAAGCAAGAAAGTGGGTAACTCTGAAGAAGCACACAGGATACCTAGTTCCTCAATATATCCCTCAACTGGGGCACCTGGGTGGCTCAGTGGGTTAAAGCCTCTGCCTTTGGCTCAGGTCATGATCTCAGGGTCCTGGGATCGAGCCCCGCATCGGGCTCTCTGCTCCGCAGGGACCCTGCTTCCTCCTCTCTCTCTGCCTGCCTCTCTGCCTACCTGTGATCTCTGTCTGTCAAATAAATAATAAATAAAATCTTAAAAAAAAAAAAGAAAATATATCCCTCAACTTTCACATTAGAAGAAGAGTGTGAGACCTGTTTA
Source organism: Mustela nigripes (assembly GCF_022355385.1). Taxonomy (NCBI): domain Eukaryota; kingdom Metazoa; phylum Chordata; class Mammalia; order Carnivora; family Mustelidae; genus Mustela; species Mustela nigripes. The sequence continues at coordinate 205,266,151 of NC_081558.1, read as the reverse complement.
TAGTTTATTGGAGCCTGCTAATGAGATACCTGCTGTTGTGCTCACATGAACTCTCTGGTCACTACCAAATAACATCAGTTCTACATTTGCTAAATTAAGGTACAACTTACATTCCAGGCATCCTATTTTCTAAAATGTCATGACTTTTTTTTTTCAGTGTTACCTACCCATAACAGAAAAAAATAAATAAATAAAAAAAGAAGAAGAGAGAATCTGTGGTAGTGTTCTAAACTCATTAAACTCAAGGTGGTACTTTTTGGAATGGGTTAAGAATGCCAAAGCAAGAACATAAATTATTCTAGTATAGTGTCTTGCAGTTTAGCGTTTAAGTTTTTCTTACATTTCAATGCATCCAAAAAACGAGATTGAAAAATAGAATATTATTAATATTTCCAATAATGCCATGAAATGTTACCAATAGAGACTGGGAATCAGAGGAATTGTGCTAATCAAAGAGGATTAATAAATGATGCTACTAATATATTTCTAAATAATGCCATATTGGATAATGGGAGAAAAAATGTTCAAATGTTTGAACCCCCTTTGTTCAAATGTTTTTCATATCAATTACTATAACTTTCTGCATTTCGAGTTTTCTCATATGAATACTTGAAATAGTAAAATCGACTGTAAGGCATTGTGAGGATAAAGTGATGTGACACATGTGCGTATCCACACTACAAGTCTTGCCCAGTGGAGACACTAAATGAATGCCAGTTTTCTCTTATTCCACACTCCTTCACGTCATGGGAAAACATTCATATATACACACAGCATAAACAATACATGTTCATGTATAAACACAAACATACTGATGTAGGAATGATACGAGTGTCATTGCTTACTTTAGAGAAGAAGAGTCATAAAGAACATCAACATATAAACGTGATAAGCATTCAGTTGAATGTGGTGGCTATATTTACTACTGACGCCATTCAGCTGATGCATCCAGGATTTCACAAGAAGACTCTAGCAATGTGTGTACAGAGAGCGTCAGGTGACAAAAGCTGGAGGGGTGGAGATGGGGTTTAGAGGAACTCTTCGAACTCCTCAGGTATAAGTCATCAAAGGGTAATGTTCTCTGACCTAAAGTACTAAGATAAGTTCGACATGTTAGTACAGGACCTCTGAGACTAAATCATTTTCTCTTCGCATTTCTATCCTCGGTGGTAAAATAGTCCTGTATTGGCTCATAGAGAAACCAATCTTCTGTTAGAGAGATTTGGCTCCTCCTGCACAGAGGGAGACATTAAGAGTGGGTGTATCCATTGCACATTAAAATAGAAGAAACTATTGTGATTTACATAGAATTTCTGGCTGAAGGGAATTGGAAAGTAGATCCATCAAGGTAATTAAAATTCCCATTAAAGTAGCCACTGGAGCCACTAGATATGTTGGGACATAAAAATATAGTGGAAGAGGCTAAACATTATGAAACATTTTTAAACCAATTTTTACCAGAAAATATAATCCCAAATAACCTTGGAAGTACTAATGCTTAGAAAAACTGTACATTTATTCTGATGCAATTTCCCATGTAAATTGGTTTAGAAGCTGTTTTTTTGGAAATTGACATCCGAACCAATGTAAGAAGCAAAACCAAACCCATTTCCAGGTCTTATTCATTATTCTTTTGTTGTTGTTGTTGTTGTTGTTGAACATTGGTTTTTGGTTGGAACACAAGTAAGCATGAATATGTAAACCTATACTAGCTGTTAAGAAAATGTCATGTTGTTCAACTTTCTTTGAGGGGTTTTGTTTATTTGCTCTTTCACAGTAGTATCCATATTTTTACCTGAGCCCATCTTACTGATCTATCTCACAAAACAAACTGAGGGTTGCCGGGGGGGGAGGGGGTTTGGGAGAAGGGGGTGGGATTATGGACTTTGGGGAGGGTATTTGATTTGGTGAGTGCTGTGAAGTGTGTAAACCTGGTGATTCACAGACCTGTACCCCTGGGGATAAAAATATATGTTTATAAAAAATAAAAAAAAAAAAAAGAATATTTTAAATATAAACCAAGCTTCCATCATGACTCTGTTTACTGAAATGAATAAAATGAGTATGGCTGTTTAAAATAAAAATATCTGGGGGTGTCTGGGTGGCTTAGTTGGTTAAGTGACTGCCTTCAGATCAGGTCATGATCCTAGAGTCCCCAGATCGAATCCCATGTCAGGCCTCCTGCTCAGTGGGAGTCTGCTTCTCCCTCTGACCCTCCCCCTTCTCATGCTCTCTCATTCTCTCTCTCTCAAATAAATAAATAAAATCTTAAAAAAAATTAAAACCTTCTAAAAAACAATATAAAATAAAAATATTTTTGTGGGAAGTCATTTTTTACCAACATTCTAAAATAAAGCAACATATAAATTTGGTCACATTGAAATTTTTCATATTATACTGCTTTTAAACTTTTTCTGCCCGGAGTCATATAGGTTATAGAATTTTCACCATCTTTTACAAATACTTACTCTCAAGTTGCTTACCATTGACAATTTCCAAAAAGAATAGAATTTCCTTTCAAAGAGAGAAGTTTGTCATTGTTTCAAAGAATTTTACTACAATTTTTTTTTCCTCCTCCAAAGAGTTTTGCTCTAACTTCTAAAGGCAATTCCAAGAGAGGAATTCTAGGAATGTTTACGTAGTGGTGGTTATGCTTGGATTACGTGAATGAACCTTCGAACGTGTCTGTTTTCATTGGATAATTTAAGAAGGAGAGAGCCTATTAAAATCCAGTCACACTTCCTTGTAGATATACTCAATCAATGGAAAGAACATCCAGGTTTATGGGACATGGGAGCACCACTTCCGGGGCTATAATGGAGAGTTCTGATGCAGCTTCCCACAAGGAGGAAGAGTCTGTATACACAATCACCACCTTCTAGGGATATATAAGGGATCGAGCCAAATGAGGGGAGATACTCGCTTCTTCTCATTCAACTGCAACCTGCTTTTGAAGCCTCACTATGTCTTGCCACAACTGCCCTGTGACCTACAGCTTGGGATCCCTCAGAAATCCCTGCCATATTCCTCTCAGCTCCTCCATTGCCCTCTGCTCTCCAGGTGTGAGCTGTGGTGATGTCCTCTGCTTGCCTAGTAACTGTCAAGACCATCTCCGGCCTCTGGACAACTGTCAAGAGAGTTGCAGCGAACCAAGTAACTGCCAGCCAGCCCACTGTGAGCCCAGCAACTATGAAACATCCTGCTGCCCTCCTACTACGTACTACGTGTCCAGACCCTGCCAAGGAACCACTTTTCTTCCTGCTGCTTCTTACATCTCTGGTTCCTGCCTCCCCGTATCCTGTAGACCTCTGAGCTATGTGTCCAGCAGCAGCCGACCCCTGAGCCTCCTCACTTACGGATGCCGCCCCTTGGGTTGTTTGCCCTGTGGTCCTCAACCACTGAGTATGGTGCCTAGCAGCCTCAGACCTCTGCGTCCTGTCTTCACTGGATGCCAGCCTCTGAGCCATGTGTTCAGTACGTGCCCTGGATCTTGCTCTGCGCTGGGAGGCCGGTAGCTTCCTTGTTCCAGTCAATAATCCCGCCAAGGATTCAGGACAAAAATTCAAAGTCTATGGACTTGTGCTTTTTTCCTAGTAGTGCCTTTTCTTGCTCTTACTCTGTCTGATGTAATTCAAGCTGCTCCCTTCCTATTGTTATCTCTTTTTTATCTCTCCTTGGCATAAAACTTTTTGATTTACCATGCTCTTCAGTGTCACTCAGGTGTGGAAAGAATTGATTTGATCCATGCTACAATAAATGGGATTAAGTCAAAATTAAGAATCTGGGTCTTCATTTTGTCTTTCATTATTTCATGTGAACACAGGTATTACCAACCTCAACTGCTTGCAAGATAAGTGAATAGGACATGGGAGATGCAGCCGTATGTCCTTATCTCACAGTAGCATAATAGCTCGATGGTTTATTCCTTACACTTCTTTCTAGATCTCTGATCCTAGTTATTTAAGAGACCTAAAAAGCCCTTGGTGGAAGTGACTTTGAGAAGGCAAGATGAGGAACATTTTCCTTATCTCTCTCATCCAGTGAACATACTTCCACCAAAATCCCCTTTTCTTTCCTTCTTTCTTTCTCTTTTTTTTTTTGTAATTTTATCATTTTTTTTCAGTGTTCCAAGATTCATTGTTTATGCACAAGACCCAGTGCTCTGTACAATACGTCCTTAATGACCACCACTCAACCCCCCAACCCCCTCCCCTCTAAAACCCTCAGTTTGTTTCTCAGAGTCCACAGTCTCATGGTTTGTCTCCCCCTCCGATTTCTCCCAACTCACTTCTTCTCTTCATCTCCCCATGTCCTCTGTGTTATTCCTTATGCTCCACAAGTAAGTGAAATCATATGATAATTGACTCTGCTTGACTTATTTCACTCAGCATAATCTCCTCCAGTCCCATCCATATTGATATAAAAGTTGGGTATTCATTATTTCTGCTGGAGGCATAATACTCCATTGTATATATGGACCACATATTTATCCATTCATCTGTTGAAGGGCATCTTGGCTCTTTCTACAGTTTGGTGACTGTGGCCATTGCTGCTATGAACATTGGGGTATAGATGACCCTTCTGTTCACTACACCTGTATCTTAGGAGTAAACACCCAGTAGTGCAATTGCAGGGTCATAGGGTAGCTCTATTTTTAATTTCTTAAGGAATCTCCACACCGTTTTCTGCCCCAAGTTGCATTCCTATCAACAAGTGCCTGCCCCAACTTTCATTCCCATCAACAGTGTAAGAGGTTTCCCCTTTCTCCACATCCTCTCCAACACATGTTGTTTCCTGTCTTGTTAATTTTGGCCACTGAATACTGGTGTACGGTGGTATTGCAGACTGAGCCATGTTTCCCTCCTGTGTAAGCTTCTGATGACTTCCCATGCTCTATTCCTGTATAATAAAAATAAAAATCCCTGACCATGACATCTGTTTTCCATCATTTTCTTCCTCTCTCCCACCTCTCCAGGTTCATCCCCGTCACAATGTTGCCAACACTAAGTACCTGCAATTCTGACTTACATGTAAACATGTAGGTCCTTGAACATTTGGCATTTTATAATTATCTACCCTTTGCATCTGTCATCATTGAGGTTCAGCATACAACTTCTGATCAACTTACCTTTAAAACTTGTCCTCAGTTTTAAAAACATAGTCCAACTTCATTTAGCAATTACAGATTTATTCAGCAACTATTTTATTCCCTATGTCTTAAACCATGTTGTGCCAGACACAGATACAAAGCTAGACAGGATCAACCCAAACTATTTCCATATTTATCAGCACCCACATACTCTGGGATATATCTATATTAAGTATACAATTTTCCCTCACTCAATGTGAAATGTGTAGGGATATATATTTTCCAAATTAAAATAAAACTAAACTGTAAAGTCATGATGTTAACACTTCTGAAGAACTGAAGTATCTAGAAATTGTCAGCATGCAAGAAAGACAATGATCTCCAGGAGCTGACTAGTAGTTGTTTCCTTTAGAGAAGGCATATGTATGCCTCTGGTTCTCAGAATCCATCTTTCCTTGTAGGCTTTCTGACACTGAAGTAGAATACTGGTTCCTCCTATATTCATGTTCATGCTGCTGTTGTGAAATCCATTCTAGTTCATGCTTTTATCTCACTTGCCTGTATCTCCTAGATGTTTTGAATTTGTGACATCTGCACCATTTATACACATATTTAAAGATTTTACTTGTTTGTCAGAGAAAGATAGAGCACAAGCAGGGGATGTGCCAGGCAGAGGGAGGGAGAGAAGCAAGCTCTCTGCTGAGCAAGGAGCCTAATGCCAGACTCCATCCCAGGACCCTGGGATCCTGACCTGAGCTGAAGGCAGTTGCTTAACTGACCGAGCGACCCAGGTGCCCTTCTGCACTCTATATTCTGAGTCTTTCATAACCCTTTCCTCACCCCTTACCCTGAAGAGTAAATTACACTGTGACTTACCCTTCTTTTATCTCAGACATATTGCTGATTTTATTGTTGATGCTGTTGGAGTGTTTATTTTAAAAGTAATTTTAAGTGGAATTGTATTTGAAATTTAACATACTAATTTGTGCACAAATCATTGTTCCACAGAGGAAGCCATTCTACTGACTTCTAACCCATATATTAATTTCACCTGCTCTTGAACTTTGAAATGAAATTATACAGTATCTAGCCATTTATTTCTGGGTTCTTTTATTAAATACTATGTTTATGAGATTCTTCCATGTGGTTTTATATATAACAGTAGTCTGCTTATTTTTCTTGATATATAATTGTTCAAGGTGGTAAAACACCAAAATTTATTTAACCATTTGGCCATTGATGATCATATGGGTTGTTTCCAGTTTAGATTAGGAAAAACGTACAGAATACTTTTTTATTCTTGTACCTATCTTTTACTATATATATGGAGGTATTTCTGTTGGGTAATATGTTTAGGAGTGGAATTGATCAATTGTATGGGATGTGCCCATTCAGCTTTATTCTATGCCATGACAAGGTAATGCCCTACAGTCATACCAATACTGACATCCACTAACTGAATATGAGAATTTCATTTGTTCTGCATCCTCATCAACATTTGCAATTGTTAGTATTTTTATGTTTAGCTATTCAAGGGACTATATAGCTATGAAAAATGTTGGTTTTATTCAGAATTTGAAATTCTCCTGATGACTCATCAGACTGAGAACATTTTTTCATGCTTCTTTATCTTTTTTTTTTTTTGTAAAGTAACCATTCATGTCCTTTGCTGATTTTTTTTTTTTAAGATTTTTATTTATTTATTTGTCAGACAGAGAGAGATCACAAGTAGGCAGAGAGGCAGGCAGAGAGCCCAATGCGGGGCTCAATCCCAGGACCCCGAGATCATGACCTATGCCGAAGGCAGAGGCTTAAACCACTGAGCCACCTAGGCGCCCCCTTTGCTGATGTTTTTAATCAACACGTCTGTTTTCAGAATGGAAAGTTTCTTTATGTAGTGTCTATATTAGTTCTTTTTTGGGTAGATATAGTTTGAATATCTTCTTCCACATCCCCACTTACCTTTTTACCCTCTTAATGTCTTTAGATTAAAAATAGAAGCTCCTTATTTTAAGTTAATCCAATATATTGCTCTTTTATTTATAGTTAGTACTTCTTAGTTTCCTTTTTAGGAAATCTTTGTTTACTCCAAATTAAGAAGGATACTACAGGGTAACTTTAGAAACTTTTTTGTTTTGTTTTGTTTTGCCTTCAGCATTTGTATATACCATCAATGTAAAATCGATGTGTGTGTGTGTGTGTGTGTGTGTGTGTGTGCTGTGTAGAAGAGTCCAAAATTCCAGTTGAACCACCACTATTGTTTAAAAGATCCTCCCTTTCCTACTGCACTGAGTTCCCAGTGCCTTCTTTTTCATAAGTCAAGTCTCTATATGGATGTGTCTATAACCAGTCTCTATTCTGTTCTATTCACCACTTGTTCTTACATCAAAATGATGCTCAATTTTTCCTTGTTATTTGCATTTCTGAACTCTTCTCTAGACTTCAAGTCCTTTAAAGGCTGCCTTTGTATCAATGATAACTAAGCTCTTTGAAAATGTTTGTTGATTTGAGCTTAAATAAGTTACATTTTGGTCAGATGTCAGGTCAGCTAGGGAAGGAAGTATTTAAATTTAGGAGAGTACTCGGGCTCTCTGCTCAGCGGGGAGCCTGCTTCCTCCTCTCTCTCTGCCTCTCTGCCTACTTGTGATCTCACTCTCTGTCAAAAAAAAAAAAAAAAAAAAATCTAAATTTAGGAGAGTACTGATGAGAACTTGCACACATTGGGTGTTGTTTTTTCTTTTGACATTTTAGTCTGGGCTATCTTTATTAAGCTTGGCTGAAAACAGGTATTCACATCTCATAACCCCATAGTGCAGAATTCAAACAGCAGGAATTTAAGGGAGTGTGAGCCAGCATGAATTTAAATACCTCTAGAGAGCCACAGTCCTGGAGATGCTCCCCCACCCAATTCATGCGTTTTATCTCCAGGAACCCCACCAGTTTCTCATAATGAAGACTTGAGGAAGATGCTCTCATGGCCATATCAGAGGAAGGGGAAGAGCCGTCCTGGTGAAGCATACCCACTTCCTCCATAACAAATCTCCACTCTTCAGGAAGAAAGACTTTACCAGAGCTTTTCCCAACCTGAGGAAAGGACACTTGTCTCACTTCAGTCCCCACCAGCTTTCCTATCTACGGCAGGGAGGAGGTCCAGAAACTTAGAAACAGGTTTGAAGGTCATGGTCTGAGACACAGGTCCAGGACAAGATGAGTTTTAATTATAATAGAAGACTTCCTCTCTCCCCTACCTTATCACTATAGCAACAGCCCTGTAGCATATCTACAATTGAATGGCTTTAAAACCCAAACCCAAACCAAAACAAACAGAAGGAACATTATACCTTCTTATGCTATATGCAAGCTACAGAGAAGCAGAGACAAAGTGAAATCTTAAAGAAAAAAAAAAGCCATAGAAAAATAACTGGGTGCCTAGGTGGCTCAAAGGGTTAAAGCCTCTGCCTTTCCCTCAGGTCATAATCCCAGGGTCCTGGGGGTGGGGGTGGGGGGGGGGTCACTTCTCAGCAGGGAGCCTGCTTCCCTTCCTCTTCCTCTCCCTGTCTCTCTGCCTACTTGTGATCTCTGTCTTTCAAATAAGTAAATAAAATCTTTTAAAAAGAGAAAAAAACAACTTGTTGAGAGGAAATAAGAACTATAGTGACTTCTTGTCAGAAAATGTGTAGGCAAGAGTGGGGTGAAATATTTAAAGTGTTGAAAAATAAAACACTAATCTAGAATCCTATATCCAATAAAATTTTCCTTAACAGTGAAGAAGTATAAAGATTTTTCTCAGACAAACACAACCTGGGGGGAATCCATTGCCAGCAGAACTCCCCTGCAAAAAACTTTAAAAGAAGTTCTTCTGGGAGAAGGAAATTATATATGTCAGAAACTGCTCCACACAAAGAAAGGAAGAAGAGTGGAGAAGAAATAAACATATAAAATAAACTTTTTCATTTTTCCCATTCTTAACTGATCTAAAAAGAATGTATGCAGTGACATGGCTGTTACTTAATTCCTTTCATTGTTTAGATAAGACCAGTCTTTTGCTTTTGCAGTGGGTAGATATTTTCCTTGAAATGGTTAAGAAAATCTACTTAAGTATAAGAATTATTTCCAATTTACAACTCAGTCAGTATTTCACTGTATCAGCTAATTAATTCATCTGCAGCATTTAGTGTGCATCATTGTTCAATATATAATAAAGAATGCCTATTATGTGCCAAGTTCTCTGCTATCCCTTCCCTTCTGGAGCTTACACTCATTCTGGGGTAGGATGTATATAATAAATAGTGATCAAGAATATGACAATTTTAGAGCACATAAAGTAGTATAAAGGGAATGAAAACAGGATTATAAGCAGGGGGAGATAGCTACTTTCAACAAGCTCAGAGGCATTTTGTCTTTTAGAAAGTGACATTATGCATTGTAATCTAGTAGAATTAGTAGGAAAGCACCCTGTGATAAACTGAGGGAGGCGTGTTTGGGGCATGGAGAACAAGACCAAAGGCACACAGTTGGGGAGGATTCAGAACAGGAGATAAGTGCTGCTGGTGAATCAAAGGCTACACCAGAATTTGCCAAAATATTCAATGTATTAGCCAATCTTGACAGCAACAGGGTCATCAACTCTATCAGGCATGCCTACACTGTGTTTAACAAGCATTGATTGTTTTCCAAAAGTACAGTAAACACAACTAGATGGGTGTCCAATTAGAGAGAGATTTCACCTATACTTAGAAAGAATCCTAGCATCCTACTGGGATAGTAAGACTCAGAGTGGTTCGTACTACATAAAAACGACTGATTCTCTTGCAAGAAGATCTTTGAAAAGAATGCTCAGCTATAATTTTTAGTATTTGTTAATCAGTCGTCAATCTGGTGTTTTGCTGGAGTAACAATGGATTCTGATCTAAGACTTCATTAGGTAAGAGCCTCTGAGAAAGAGGAGTTGGAGGTCTGGTTAAGAAGTGGCTGTACGGAATGTGTCCGTGGCTCTGCAGAAAGAGACAGCGATATCCTTCTCCAGATGTTTTAGTAACATCTCTGCCTCTAATTCATGCATTTATTGAAACAACTGAATAAAAATAGGAACCATAGGGCTTAAACTTTCAGATAGATCCTTCAGAATTATTATGCAATAAAACAATACATCATGTGGGTAGCTCTCAACACCAGAAATGAGAAGCATAGTTAGCTTGAGTTCAGTGGGACACTGTATAGAAGTGTCCTTCTCCCTTACAATGTCCAGTACCTTCCAATACTTTTGGCTGTTGTTCAGTACAAAGCTCCTCAAGCACTACCTTATGAATATCTTGCTCACTTTTTGAAGGTCAACACTCACAAAAAATATATATATTGAGATGTTGGCATAACCCTCATTTTAAGCTTCAAAAAAATATTTAAAACATTCTTAATTCTGCAATTTTTCTGACATATTTGCCACAGCAGTTTTTAAATATTTTCATGAGTTTAAGGCTCAAGGACATTTTTATCTCAATTATTTTGATATTTCTGCTCCTTTTTACTGATGGCATTACTTTCTTTTTGCATAGGAAATGGCTCAGCATGTGTTAATGTACTGTCTTGATCAAACAAATATAAGTCAATAATTGATATTATCCATTACTGCTAACATGTTTGCTATGATTATTTTTCTATTTTTTAAAGATTTATGTATTTATTTGAGAGAGAGTGTGTGAGCGTGGGTGCGGAGGGACAGAGGAAGAGCATCACGAGAAGACTCCACACTGAGCAGGGAGCCCCATATGGGACTCAATCTCAGGACCCTGAGATCCCCAGTTGATAACAAGAGTTGATACCAAGAGCTGAGTTGATACCGAGAGTTTGACATTTAACAGACTGCACCACCCAGGTACTCCCATTTTTCTATTTTTGGGGGGTGGGAATATAGGTTTTGAAAGTTTGGGTTGTGCCTTGAAATAAAAGCTGATTGTTCATAACTCTCCTTACCTAATTGGTGCTGGGAAATATCTAAAAGTGAAAACTAAAGATTTACTTAAAAAATAAAACATGTGGGGCGCCTGGGTTGCTCAATCGGTTGAGCATCCAACTCTTTGTTTCGGCTTGGGTCGTGATCTTGAGCTTGGTAGAGGGCTCCGTCCTCAGTGGGGAATCTGCTTGAAATGCACTCTCTCTCTCTCCCTCTGCTCCTCCACTCTCTCTCTCTCTCAAGAAAATAAATAAATAAATCTTAAAAAAAAAAAAAAAAAAGACCATGAAGCTATTTATAATCTAAAGATCTAACAATAGGCTTGATAAATACAATTAATTAGGAAAACCCCTGTGGATTAATGAAAGCATCCATGTCCCATGCATAATCTGGTATTTTTATGTTGTGGAAAGCAGTGACCTTTTCCAAGTGGGTGTGTGGCCTTTATGTGACATCTGGGCCCCCAGGATGTTATGAGAAGGCAGTTTACTTAATCATACAAGGAACTTACATAGTGTGTTATGCATAAAAAAATGCTGCCATTGAGAAGCTACAAATCAGACATCTGATATACAGATCTTTCAACCAGGAGCTAGAAATTTTCAGTATTAGGAAACTAATCCAAACATTTTCTTTTTTAAGATTTTATTTATTTATTTGACACAGAGAGAGAGCACAAGTAAACAGAGCAGCAGGCAGAGGGAGAGAGAAATCAGGGTCTTTGCTGAGCAGGGAGCCCGATGTGGGGCTCAATCCCAGGATCCTGGAATCCTGACCCAAGCTGAAGGCACCTGCTTAACCAACTGAGCCACCCAGGAGCCCCCCCCCCCACAAACATACTTTCTATAGTAATTTAATCTAATCACAAGAACTGTGCTCCTCCAAAAAGCATATTTAATCCTACTTAATAAATTCCTTAATGTCCTATGCTAAGTTAATCTAAATGTGAACTGAATGATAAACACATATCATTATTTAATGCTTATTGCAATATATTAGATTGTATTGCATTATATTGTACAGTAGTGTTGAGTCTTTTGAATTTATACGTATGAACTAATGCAGTATTAAATACACTGTTTTTTTTTTTTCACTGTTTTGTTTTCTTAATCACAGCCCTGCTGACCTGTTCTGACACAATTGGTATGTCAAATCATATAGCAAAATGTAAGCATGTCCTTTTTTAAACAGAAACTTTTACATTTAAAGGATTCTAGAAAATTTAAAGCAATAGAAAATTTAAATATGGGAACTCACACTTCCTAATGCACAAGTCTCTGTCATTATTGTTGATGCATCAGTTTGACTTTAATCATCGGACTATAGACATAAATTTGTAAAATATTCTCACTCATCCTGTGAGTACAGGATCACAGTGATCTTAGCTTTGTACTTCCTCTACCGTTGCCTTATTTCCTGATCCAAAGATGAAAGACACTATGATTCTTTGAAAAAACAAATCTTTTTTTTTAATAGCTATCTTACCATTCACAATTTTATTTTATTTTATTTTATTTTATTTTATTTTATTTTTTAAAAGATTTTTATTTTCGTTATCTGACAGAGAGAGAGAGAAAGAGAGAGAGCACAAGCAGGGGGAGAGGCAGGCAGAGGGAGGGGGAGAAGCAGGCTCCTTGCTGAGCAGGGGAAGCCCAATATGGGACTCTATTCCAGGACCCTCGGATCATGAGTTGAGCCAAGGGCAGTGACTTAACCCACTGAGCCACCCAGGTGCCCCTAAAAAAGCAAATCTTAAGATAATACATTTTATTCCTTGATGATTTGCCTCTTTCACAATTATTGAGAAGTGAAAGAAAAGATTTTTCAGGACCACGATATAGGACATATTTAGATGAGCACACTAGGTTTTCTTCCAAATTCAAATCAGAGCTTTACTGAAAATGTGAAAATCTTTTTATTTCTGTGATCTGAGGAAATGGAGTTTACTCAATAAGAGATCATGTATCGAACCTTCAGAGGAGCAACTGAGATTTGTTTAGACACTTAAGGTCAATGGTTTCAGAGGCACTTTGAGAGGTCACGCAAAAATATTTCTGCTGCCTCTCTACTTTTCAATTCTTTTTAATTCCATCTTCAAGCACAAACCACCTCTGGTTCCCAATATAAATAGACCATGGTTAGATCTAACAACACAAAGTAAAAGAGAGAACATGCAGGGAAATGTTGAGGGCCCGCATATAACACATCGTTCCTGTGTGTGCCATCAACCATTGTATTGATGAATCTTCCTTCTCATTAGTACAAGAGCCTTTTCCATTTTCTTTATGAAATTCTTATTGGTTGATAAATATCTGCAATTGTCAGTTCAGCATGATCTGCATCTCTGGAGGTGATGATGGCCCACAAGATATATCTGTGATACAAATTTATGAATTGATTACAGAACTTTCTCAGCTGCAGGGTAAAAAGACTGCTATATTTTAAAGTATGCGTGGCATCTTGGTTCTTGTAGAGAAACCTATTCTCCATTACTCCACTTATTATTAGGAGGAAACAGTGCAGTTGTTTCACTTCTATTGCCTTTACAGTAGAGTGCAGAGAGGGTGGACAGGGGGGGAAAGAAAGACAAAGAGGAAGAGATTGAAAGAGAAAGGAAGATGGCCCAAGGGTGAATCTCACACGATGTTGGTAAAACTACCACAGGTATCTGTGTTTAAAATTGTGTTTCTGGATGCAGTTATTCAACATCATGTATTCAACAGATATTTTTTTTTTTTTTAAAGATTTTATTTATTTATTTGACAGACAGAGATCACAAGCAGGCAGAGAGGCAGGCAGAGAGAGAGAGAGGGAAGCAGGCTCCCTGCTGAGCAGAGAGCCTGATGCGGGACTCGATCCCAGGACCCTGAGATCATGACCTGAGCCGAAGGCAGCGGCTTAACCCACTGAGCCACCCAGGCACCCTCAACAGATATTTTTGAACTGTTATTGTATACTGGACATGATTTATTTGCATGGATACCTGTACTCCTGAATCTCATATGTCTCCAAACAAACAGTATAGTTACCATGTTAATGCTTTGGCATCTGGAAGCAGAACTCTAAGAAACCTTTGATCCAATGTGTTGCTCTACAACCTATCCACAAATGGCAAAGCAATTTGATGCGGGGATGGGTACGGTTGGAGAAGTCTGGAAAGGTAAAAATTACAGAACGCTCCATGAGAACTTTCACCAGCGATAAACTTTTTTTTTTTTTTTAATGGAAAAGAGTTTCTTAAAATCTGGAATGGAGTGGGTTTGTTTTTATCTTATTTAGGCATGGCTAATCAGAGACTTTGAGAATTGGTGAATGCCTACAGGATTTTCTTGTCCAGTGGTTCCCTAACCGAGATTTGCAGAGGCATCTGCAAAAGTAAATCAGGTTCTTGGGGGCCAATTATGTCTTTGAGTGCAAGCTTCTAAGCCATAGATCCAAGAATCTGTTTTATATTCCTTTCTCCTAAAATCTCACCATATTTTTCAAAGCAAAGTTGTGTTTGGCAATAAATAATCTAAACCGCTCTTTCTAGATGCTCATTTTCTTCTGGGTTCTCAAGAGAATAAGAGAATCTCATCTTAGGAAATATGTTTAACAAATGATGCTAAAATTGACAACCCTGATCCAAAAACCAGAAAGCTAAGCAACCAGTACAACTATACCAAAATAGGAAATCCCACCAGTGACCCCAAAATTCATATTGGATTAATAGTGACACCATTTTTCATATCAAATTGACAAAAATAAATAATGGTAACAATATTCGGTGGTTTTGAGCATTTGGTGAATCTGATACTTAAAGTACCGCATTAGAAATGTGGATTTAGGGGCCACCCGTGTGGCTCGTCAGTTAAGGACCAACTCTTGGTTTTGGCTCAGGTCATGATCTCATGGGTTATGAGATGGAGCCCTCATCCGGTCAGGCTTCAGGCTTAAGGAAGAGTCTGCTTGAAGATTATCTTCCTAGGTCCTTCCTCCCATTCACACTCTTTTTTTCTCTCTCTCTCAAATGAGTAAATAACTCTTAAAAAAATAAAAGGAAATGTGGATTCAGAAACATGTATCAAAAGCTTTTAAAATATATTGTGATTTGGATACATTATTATTATTATTATTATTATTATTTTAATTTATTTATTTTTATTTTTTTAAATTAAATTTATTTATTTTCAGCATAACAGTATTCATTATTTTTGCACCACACCCAGTGCTCCATGCAATCCGTGCCCTCTCTAATACCCACCACCTGGTTCCCCAACCTCCCACCCCCGCCACTTCAAAACCCTCAGATTGTGTTTCAGAGTCCATAGTCTCTCATGGTTCACCTCCCCTTCCAATTTCCCTCAACTCCCTTCTCCTTTCCATCTCCCTTTGTTCTCCATATTATTTGTTATGCTCCACAAATAAGTGAAACCATATGATTTTTTTTTAAGAAATAATAAACTAAACACAAATAAAGGACATGGGCAAACCTCCATACAAATCCTAGTGGATTCACTGGTTGTCATGGAGATCAGTGGAAACATTTGCAAAGTCTGTCAGGCCTTTCAAAGCCACTTCACCTCAAGTAGTGAGTGTTCTAATTATTTTGAATGTTACATGCCAGTATTTTTTAATGGGGAATTTATGTGTAGATATAATCTGGAAGTCATTTTACAACAAATGCAATATTTTATTTTGAAGAGTTTTATTTCTAAAATTCCACCACATTGTATATATTTCTGTCTTTTTGCTGATAGCCAGAACTGTGAAAACTTCAAAGACGACTAGACATTCTTGCTTGTGAGCCCCCTTGCCTGTACTTTGAAATGTGATCTCAACACTTATGGATATAAATACTTATTTCTCCCTCCCCTCTTATACTAGATTCTGGAGAAGGAATTCCCTTTCAGTGAGTTATGACTCTGCACTTTGCTGGAAGTAATAAGAAGAGTGAGAGTAAGTACCTGGGATAGGAGCATTTGAAAAATACAAGTAAAACTTTATGACAAGGTTGGAGGATATTTTCCCCGGCTTCTGGACAACTCTTAATGTAACGCTGTCGGGTAAAATAATCTCAGCAAGACACAAGTGAGTGTGTCAGGAAGAAGTGACGATATATAGAAAACTTACCTAAAAGGAAACAGTCACATTTGAGAAAGTCACATTTGGGAGAGTGCTTATAATTCTCCCAAAACTCACTCTGATAACTTCATGTCTTTCAACAATTGCTGCTCTGGAAATGGTAGTGCTTACTCTTTTGGGAGTCATCACTGTATTACTTTTTCTCCTCCTCCTCCTCCCCCTCCCCTTCCCTCCCCCCCCCCCTCCTCCTCCTCCTCCTCCTTTGGGAGTCATCACTGTATTACTTTTTCTCCTCCTCCTCCTCCTCCTCCTTCTTCCTTTATTTTAATCTGTTGTCCTCTGCTCTAGAAGAATGATCTGTGGAAGTAGCCTCTGCTTAATCAGAAGTTGCCAAGTGGCTTCTAGATACCATCAAGAGCACAGAGGTGAGCCCACCAGCTGCTAGCGACTGTGAAACCTCTTGATGTCCTTCTATGAATTGCCATGTGTCCCTACAGCAGCTGACTTTGTTTCTGCCACTTTGCCCTGTTGGGTGAGGTCATTGAGAGGATGTGACTGCCAGGTGACCAGAAGCTGGACTCAAGGCACTGAGGCTCCCATCCCCTCCACTGTCCTTGGAAAGTGCATTGCATTTGACTACTTTACTCCCAGAAACTGCCTAAAAAAGTGGGCAGTTTCAGGTGCCTAAATAAGGCCTTGCGATAGAAATATGGTGTTGAGGCCGTCCAAACTGGGTGTGTAACTGAACCCAGTTAAGGTTTCTAGATAAATTTTTAAGATTTGGTGGGATGTCTACACATCTTGCAGTGGCCAAGATAAGCCTAATATAAAAGTTCCCCTTGTTTTTCAGACCCCCTACTTGCTAATCTCTAGTGGCCTGCTTCTTTCTTTGGTTTCTCCCTGCCCTTTGCTTAGGAGGGCTCAGTTTGAGAATTCAACGGGGAAGCACCCAGGAAGGGTGGGAACTGACAACTGGTGAGCCAGCCAGGAGACTGAAGAAGTGGGGCCTTGGGAAAGAGGCATCAGTGAGGGGTCTCTATGTGAGAGGGGTGGGCCTATATGCCAATCACTTGTGGACCACTGTGTGAGTATGGGGACACCCTGAAAAGACTGCCTGGCCTAATGCTCTTTAGGAACTGTGCAGACACACGATAGCAAAGAGGAGGAATGCATGGCTACATGATGGCCAGCCTCTACTGTGGGCTGGACACCGATGCCTGACCAAAGACCAAAACTTAAGTTAGAAAGTAGGAAGAAGAGGTGAATTAGAGAAGGGCATATGAGTGTCTGCCACCCAGCTGGCTTCAGGGTTGGCAGCTAAGTTGAGAGGATAAAATAATCCACTGGGGATCTTAGTAGGCCATTTTGCAAAGCTAGGAGGGCTCACACTGCAGGTCAAGGTCTGAGAATTTTGGAACAAAGCCTGACTGGGATGCTAGGAGGGGGAATCCCTGGGGAAATAATGAGAATGCAGAGCAGAATGGTGTGGAAATGGATGGAGAAATAAGCAAAATGCCCCAGACCATTGACACCTGACCCAAGGGAAAATTTTAAATGTCATTTATGCCAAAATGCCTAGGAGAAAACTTACATTCTTCCTCTACCCTTTGGAGTTGTAAATCTTATCATGTCTTTGAAATGGAAACACTCCAGATAACCATACATTGACCAAGAATGCTCAAGAAAAAAAGGCAGGGAATGAGGCTTTTTAGATAGACTGCTGTAGAAGTCCGTTGGCCAAAAATTTGAGTCCACAACCTCCATAAGACCACAGATATCAGTGAATAGTTGTTTTTACTGTGATTGGGCTGATTCAGGGCTGAAGTTTGGAATGAATGCTGTTTCTGCTTGTGTTTGTATGTTTGTGCATCTATGCATGTCTATTGTGTATATGCGATTTTCTTCTATCTCCAAGTGTTATTGGCAAAATTGATTGGTTAAAGAGCTTGGGTTTTTACAAAACTACTAGAAATGATAAGGGTAAGAGAAAATAACAGTATATGAAAAATAAGTAAGAAAAATAGAAGGTAATTTTGGGTAAGGAAGGACATGAGGATTTTTTTGGTAAAGGAAAAAAGAAAGTAATTTTGTAAATTTTCTAAAGTAAAAGGATTGGTCCAGGATGGATAAAGAAGATGCGAGAAAAACTAAATGGATATACAAAGTTGCAGAAGATTGATGGAAAAGGAATATATATGTATATTTAAGTTTTTATTTATTTATTTGACAGACAGAAACACAGCAAGAGAGGGAACACAGGCAGGGGGAGTGGGAGAGGGAGAAGCAGGCTCTCTGCTGAGCAGGGAACCTGATGTGGGGCTTAATACCGGAATCCTGAGATCATGACCTGAGCTGAAGACAGCTGCTCAAACTCTGAGCCCCCCAGGCACCCCAAGATAGGAATATTGAGAAAGGAATTTTCTGTGTGGTCAAGCTAAGATTGGACATATTTATTTAAGTTAAAAAGAGAAAAAAAGTGGGGGTTTAATATCAAAAGTATACTGGTGCAAAATGTGAATTTGGTTTCTTCTCTGATAAAAGGACAAAGTTTTCTAGATTAGACAAAGTTTTGACTGGATTATAAACAAATTTTTTTCTTTACCTGTAATGTAATCTGTCTGGAAAACAAAGATTCTGTTTAGTCTTCATCTGGTCTTTGATTACTTAAAAAAATAGCCTCCTGGGGCACCTCGGTGGCTCAGTGGGTTAAAACCTCTGCCTTTGGCTCAGGTCGTGATCCCAGGGTCCTGGGATCTGTGATCCAGCCCCAAATGGGGGTGGGGGTGGGGGTCTCTGCTCAGCAGGGAGCCTGCTTCCCTTCCTCTCTCTCTCTCTCTCTCTGCCTGCCTCTCTGCCTACTTGTGATCTCTGTCTATCAAATAAATAAATAAATAAATCTTAAAAAAAAAAGAAAACCAAAATGGGAAATGATGTTGAGATGAGACCAGTCTCTGCTCTCTTTCCCTACAGGAGTAAAATGAGCCCAATTACATTGATGGTATAATGTTGACATGTGAAGACTTGCTTTTGCTGTGAGGCACCGAGAAGGTTTTGTCGGCACATGTGCAAGAATATGAATGGGTGGTGAACCGACAGAAAATTCAAGGCCCAGGCATGGCTATAAAGTTATGGTAGTCATTTGGTCATGGAAGATCCATGTTGTTCCAGGTGCTGTATTTGGTAAGATGCAAACCTCTCCAACTCCTAAGAATATAAGGGAGATGCAAGATTTTGTAGGGGTTTGGGGCTTTTAAGTAACTCTTATTCCTTCCCCGGCATGGTGCCTTTGTCCCTTATGCCTCTTGGAGAAGAAAGGGGCATGTGGGACTGGGGATCACAGCAGCAGGCTGTCTTCAAAAAAGCAAAACTACTAATGAAGCAGTTTGAAGCTCTGGGTGTCTCCCAAACAGGGCTACCATTTAAATTAGAGGTTTCTGTAACTCCCAAAGTGTATGAATCAGGTACTGTGGCAGAGACAAAAGAAGGGGAGAATGTCCCAAAGATTAAGGTCCCAACTCTGGAAGGGAATAAAACCCCCACAGGATCCCACAGAGCAAGAGCTTTTCGCAGTGTACACAGTTCTCCTCTAGGTGGAGCCTCTTAGGAAGGAACAACCACAACAGCCATCAGGTTGAACTCAGAGTGGTTTGGTTGGTGATCACTCATGAGCCCTAGCCATTAACTCTTCCCATTGACAGTTGGGCTGTTTTAAAGAGATTAACCCTATGGCTTGGATAATGAGAAGCCAAGCGATGGATGATTCATGAATGAGCCCTTGTGGGATCCAGATATTCAGAGGGACATTTACATTAAGCCTGAAGCCATCCTTACTTTCCTCCCTGTCCCAGCTCTGAAGACATTGACACCTCCTCACAATCAGGAAGCTGATCTCTCAGTTAGGGCATAAGCCATAACAACTGACCCTGTAGTAGATACAGCAGATTGGATATCCAAAAAGAGTGGCTACTGCAATACCTGAGTAGGATGGCGTATTGCCAAAGATGCTGGATGGCCTTGAAATACAATGAGTTGGTTAGTGCAGTAACATCATTTCATGTATGTTCTTTTTTTTTTTTTTTTTAAGATTTTGTTTTTTCACTTGAGACAGAGATACAGAGAGAGAGAGCATGAGCAGGGGAAAGGCAGAGGGAGAGAGAAGCAGACTGCCTGAGGTGGGAGCCCAGTGCTGGGTTTGATCCCAGGATCTAGAGATCATGACCAGAGCCAAAGGCAGACGCCCGACCACCTGAGACTCCCAGGTGTCCCTTGTGTGTGTTCTAAACAAATGCCCAAGGCAACTGCCGAAAAAAATCTAAGGCCACCTACCAGAGTTTCCAACTAGGGACGAACTGGCAGATTGGTTATATTGACCCCATCTCTCTGAGTGAGGGTTGTAAATATGCCCTAGTTTGTGTGGACACTGCATCTGGCCTAACCCAAGCATCCCCTTGTTGCTCTTAGGGGGTTAGAAAAACTGAGTAGTGCATCCAAATACCTTCATCAAGGAGATAGTGAATGGGGGTCATATTTCAAAGGTCATAATATACAAGAATGGCCAAAGAATAAAAGACTGAATGGAGGTTCTATCTCCCTTATAACTTGTAAGAAGCAAAGTTGGAAGAAAGAAATAATGGAATATTAAAACAGCAGATTAAGGGGCACCTGACTGTTTCAGTCGGTGGAGTGTGCACCTCTTCATCTCAGGGTTATAAATTTAAGCCCCACATTGGGTATAGAGATTACTTAAACACACACACATACGCCAGATTAAATTACTAACAGGTAAAACCACTTCATCAGGGTGAACTAAAGTACTATCCCAGGCTTTGATACATTAGAATGAGCAGCCAGTAGGCCTGTTGTCCCATATGCTAGACAAGGGGGACTCTTGCCAAAGCATCCAGGACCATAAAGATATGGAAATGGCAGCAAATATCCATTTCCTATGGATGTCCCTATGGATCAATGTGTTATCCCGCTGAAAATACCAAGCCCTATTACACCTGGAAAAGGAAACATCTACTAGAATTCACAATGACCATCCCACTGGGATGGGTGAGCTACTTTTGTGCTTCTGAAAGAAAAGGTACTACTGAAACTCCACTGAGATCCCATTGTCCCATTGCAAATGAGAACTGTTGAAACATTATACCTAAAGTGGAACAAGCACCATTAAAAGAGGGAAAAGGTGGGAATTCTGGTCTGGCATACCCATCCCCATCTCCTCATGCCTGACAGTGCTACCTCCCCTGACCAACATGTATGATAGATACAACCAAGTCAAGTTCCTAAAGATGTCAACCGTCTTCTCCTCAAGGCCATATATAGACATATTCTAATTCTCATAGGTAAAACCATTTTGCTGCCACCTCTATTACCTCCAGTGGCCTGGCCCTTACCAAATTCATCTAGCAACCCTTGAATGATAGTCAAAAAAGCATGTCTTATTGAATACTGAAATGTCTTTAAGAGAAAAGCTGTTCTCCAAAATAGAATGGTCTTGGATATTATCACTGCTTCCTTGCATCTCTGCCACTCTCCAAATCGAAGTGTGTTGTGTTTATACCAGTGAGTTTGTTAATTTGATGTCTTTATTAAATCATATAAAAACACAAAAGAAAGCCCTGAGTAATCTGGTCCCCAGCCTAGGGATCTTAATAAATCAATGATTTGGATCTTGAGGCTCACGGCAGAAAAATTGTCACTAAGTTTGAGAATTATCGTCTTAACCTGTGTTTTGTCTTGCTTGCGCCTGTATTGTTCCTGTGACCTCTGTCTCTAATGCACCAGATAACCACCAAATGAGCCATCTCCATGCTAGTTGAACCCCTTGCTAACAGCTCATTGCAGAAGAGAAGAACATGAGACATTGTAGAGAGAGTGTTGAGGGGAGGTCATCAAGGAGACATGACTGCCAGTTGACTTGTGAGCTAGATCAAGGAAATTGGAGGCTCCACAACCTCTTCTCTGTTTTTGGAATGTGCATTCTGCTTGCCTTCCCTGCTCCCAGAAGCTGCCCCAAGGACAACCTTGAGATAGAAATGTGGTGTTGAGACTATCTAAAGGGTATACGTGACTGAGCTCAATTAAAACTTCGGTATAAATTAAAAATTTTGTGGGCAGGTGCAGAGAATCTACTCTTCTGGTAATTGCCCAAGACAAGCCTGGTAAGTTCTCTTGCTTATTAAACCTGACACATACCAATCTGGAGTGTTGTGCCTCTTTCTTCAGTCTCTTCCTGCCCTCCAAGTATGGGACTCACTTTTAGATTACACCTGGGAAGTTCCTAAGGAGATTATGAGAACCAATACACCAACATACACCTGATGTTCAAGGTCCCAATTAATAGTGACCACTCCCTGACCTCTCTCCCCTGTGTCTTCTAGGTCTCCAACTATATATCTGGTAGTAGCTTCCCTTTGATCTATGACTCTGTTGTTGGAATCATTGATTTATGCATGACAGTGGCCAACCACTTTAGACCTCTGACCTATGTATCTGGTAATTTCTAAAGCTTGTGTCCCTTCTGAAGCTCTTGGCATCATTATCCTCCAGTAAGTTTAATCAAGTAGAATCAATATTAAGATTGAGATTTTTTTGCTAAAAATGTCTTTACATCTATCACTTATAAAACTCATCTGAAGATAGGTGATCGATTGATCTTTTTTTTTTTCTTCTTCTTCTTTCCTTTTGGAAGCAGTTGTTTCAAGATGTTCCTGGAGATTACAATCTCTCACTCAATTTTTGTTTGCATGTCTTCTAACTTGTGAGAAAATACTTGCTTTAACTCCTATTAAATGAACTTTCTCAGGTACTATAAATATGGCTGTTGCTAACATTCATTTGCTGATTATACTGAATTTTTAATGTTTTTAATTAATGAGAGGGCTTGTCCACTGGATTAAGAATGACAAATGTAACCTGAGTGATTTTTTTGACTTGTTCATAGTTGTATTCAGTTTTATTCATTTCAAAGTTGTGTCAGGTACTATGATGTATTGTTTTCTTTGGATCCTTTTGGAAGTGGTCATCCTACATTTTTTTTTTTTTTTTTTTTTTTTTTTTACCAACTACCCTAATTCTGAAGGTCTCATGGGCATAGGACCAGAAGGGATTAAGTTTCATTCAGTGGTAAGTTCACAGGCTTCCAGTGATGAGGACAGTACTTAGGGTTTATGTTTTTTGATCATGGCTCTCAAAGATGGCAGGTAATTAAAGTTGGGTAATCTTGTTGATGAGTCTCCAAGCAGCCACTATGATTTAAAGCATAAAAACTGCTAAACAAACATGGTGGGGGTGGGGGTGAAAGAGCCATCAGTGATTATTGAATAAAATGTATGCGTAAATCCCTCAGAATAAATTAATATGTGTTGAAATTCTATCAACTCTTCTGCAACTGAGGAAAATATGTTCAAGTTATTTCCAAAGTAGTATTTTAGAATTAATTGTACCAATTACTGAAGAGTATTCATTCTGGGTATTTACATAGAAATAGACTTTGACAGAGGAGTATATATTATGTTCTGAGGGTTATATATTTTTTTCAGTGTTTTGTTCTTTAGTATGGGTAAATTTGTCACGTGTTGGTAAAGAGGATGTCACAAGAGTCTCATCTAGACTTTCTGGCAATGCATTGGTTTTCTATAATCAGTCAAAAAGTCGGAAATCATGTGTTTTTTGAAATGATAGCTTCCAAAACTCATGAAGACATTAAAATACACTCTCCAATGGTGTGTTTACATCTATTGTTCATTCATTCATCACAAATATAATCATAAATTTCGCAAATGTTAAATTCTTCTTTGCTTGGATACAGTCAGATGGTATATTGGGAGCTTAAAAAAAAAGGATTCTCACCAAGAAATCCATTGTATTCCTAAGAAATAAAATATAAGCAAAGCTACAATCAGTTCTTCTATTCTTACTGCTAGAGTGTGAGTAGAGTAATATTGGGGGATCGCCTAGAAAAATATATAATCTTCATTTTTCAGGCTAAAAGGGTGCTATTTAACATTCAAAGCCAGTATTGTAATGTATTATTTTGCTTTCTGACCATAGTTAAAAGAAAAAAAAATCTTTAATAATGGTTTAGTTGTTCTTGAGGGAAATACCAAGAAATGTTGGGTAAGAGTTCATAAGATCTGGCTTTGAGACTCAGCTTTGTTTCTGTGACTTGGACAAATTGAATGCATTTTTAAATTTATCTTCTCATCAGGGAAACAAACCTGTCATCCTGCCTCTGAAAGCTGCTACAAAAATTAAATAAGGCAAATATGAAAAAGTGCTTTATTTGGTATCTGAATGGTAGCACAATGTAAGTTATTAAATGGGGGCTTATTTGACAAAAGAAATCCCTAAAGCCTGTGGCATAAACTGATAAAAAGGTGAAATAAACAAATCTCTTTGATTTTTCAGTAGTAAAGAATTTAGCCTGAGGTTTGCATTTTAAATTAATCTTTTATTTTAGAATTGCTTCAGATTTATAGAAAAGTGATGAAGGTACTACAGAAAGTTCCATATACTCCACACATAGTAGCCTCTCCATTAATAAGAGCTTACATTAGTGTTTACATTTGTCCCAATTAATGAACTGATGTTGACTTATTATTATGAAGTTCAGTGCATACTTTGCTCAAACTTCCTTATTTTTATCTAATGTTCTTTTTATGTTCTACGATCCCATTCAGGATATCACATTATATTTAATCATTGTGTCTCCTTAAGCTACTCTTGGTTGTGACAGTTTCTCAAATTTTTCTTGTTTTTGATGCCCTTGAGAGTTTTGAGGAGTACAGATCGGGAATTTTGTAGGATGTCCTCAACTTAGATTTGCCTGATATTTTTTTTTTTTCCTCAGGATTAGCCTGGGATTATGGGTTTTAAGGAGAAACACTACAGATGTAAAGTTCCATATCAAGAGTGCATATGATCAATATGACGTATCATTATTGGTATTAACCTTGATCACTCGGATGAAGCAGTGTTTTTAAGGATTCTCCTCCGTAAAGTACTTGTTTTTCCACCTATCTAAACTATGCTCTTTGATAGGAAGTCACTATATGTAGACTGTGTGAAGTGGAAGTTATACTCCACTATTTTTAAAGGAGAAGCATGGAGCCACCTGGATGGCTCAGTGAGTTAAGCACCTGCCTTTGGCTCAGGTCATGATATCAGGGTCCTGGGATTGAGCCCCACAGAGGACTTCCTGCTTAGCCTGTTTCTCCCTCTCCCTTTGCCACCCTTCCTGCTTGTTCTTTCTTTCTCTCTCTCAAATAAATAAAATCTTAAAAAAAAAAAAAAGAGAGAGAGGAAGAAGCATGTACATTTATTACTTGGAATCTTTCTGCATAGGAGATTTGTCTATTCTCCCCTACTTCTTCTTTTTCTTTTTTTCTTTCTTTCTTTCTTTCTTTCTTTCTTTCTTTCTTTCTTTCTTTTTCTTTTTTAAATATTTTACTTATTTATTTGACAGAGAGAGACACTGCAAGAGAGGGAACACAAGCAGGGGGAGTTGGAGAGGGAGAAGCAGGCTTCCTGCTGATCAAGGAGCCCAATGCAGGGCTCGATCCCAGGACCCTGGAATCATGACCTGAGGAGAAGGCAGACACTTAATGACTGAGCCACCCAGGGACCCCCCTACTTTTTCTTTTTCTTTTTTTTCCTACTTCTTATTTATACAATGATTGATTTATGTTTAATATTTATGATTTATTATTCATGTCAGTATGGATGAGTCTACATATTTTATACCTTGGGATATAATTTAATGTTATTTAAACTGTTATTTGAACTGTTCCACAGTTGGTCATGAAGAGCTTTTTCATCTGACTTTCTGTGTTTTTGATATACCTTGTAACTGTTTGGTATACTTTTGTTTTTGAGCATTTCTTGCTTTCTGGAATGGGAAGAGGCTCCAGTTATATCTGGCATGTTCCCTGTGGGGAATATATATAATCCACATAAGCATGTCACATTTTAACTTGCAGATTCATTGGACATTTGTTTTTAGAAAGGTGTTGCTCTGGTAAGACTCACTAAGGTATTCTTAATAGTAAACTTACACTTACATCATAATTGTTTATTGGTTTTTTATTCTTTTTTTTAAAAGATTTTATTTATTTATTTGACAAACAAAGATCACAAGTAGGCAGAGAGGCAGGCAGAGAGAGAGGGGGGAAGCAGGCTCCCCGCTGAGCAGGGAGCCCAATGCAGGGCTGGACCCCAGGACTCTGGGATCATGACCTGAGCTGAAGGCAGAGGCTTTAACCCACGAGGCCACCCAGGAGCCCCTGGTTTTGATTCTTGATGTGATATCATGTTTGGCATATTGAGTAGGGACTTTTGTGAAAAAATGGAGAAAATTTTCAAGGGCATAGAAAAACCACAGAATGCCTATGTAGAATTATACAGTGGCAATGTCATTCTGGACAGTATTAATAAGGAATTAAATATTTGTTATCTGAGAAATTATATTCCTTTTAGATTGTGTCTTCCAAGAGACCTTTGGTAGAGTATTGTTACTTATTTTACTTGGGGGGAAAAAAGAAACGAAACTTCTTGAGAATAATGTATGTGTATGTGTGTGTATTTTAAAGTGCTTAAAAGCATTTAAAATATTTATGCATATAGTTTAAAATGTGGGGCTTGTTTGGCTTAAAGTGGAAATGAACTTATTTCTCTTTTATGAAAGGTATCTTGAGAAATTGTTCTTTTTGTTCAAATTGAGTATACATGAAAAAAAAAGAAAAGGCCTTAAAATAAAATAGGAATGATGATTGTTAGACATAAACAAGATCTTTACAGCAAAGGGAAATATCACTATCAGAGTATAAGAGTGATAAAGTATGAGTTAAATATATTCAAAAAGAAGTTAAATTTATTTCTTTATGTATTATTTATCTATATGAAAGCAGGGGTTCAGATGAGACAATTTGACTTTTGCTTCCAACCAAGATGGAGTAATGGGGACAGGATTTATTCTTCCATTAAAATGGTCACAAGACCAGGAAAAACTTTAAAACATGGGTTTTTCAAGATATCTCACAGTAGGTAGAAAGGGCAGTGATCCCTAAAAGAGAGGAGAAGTATTAAACAGAAAGAAAAGTTCTGGAAATCTGCAGAGTGTACAGCAAATCCATTACAGAAGCTTACTCATCAGTGCAGGCATTGGGAACACTGTGTGAAACTTCAGGGGCCACCTGAACGAAGTAGGGGAGAATATTCAGATCTCACAGAGGGATGGCTTTAGCTTATGTTCACGCCAGAGCAGAAAACTGGTAGAGAACTCAAAATGATTTTTCCCTTGGTACTGGGACAAAAGTAGCTCCAAATGAATCCTGCATTAGTCCCACTTAATAGCACTTAAAAGCAAGACCCAAAGGATCAAACTATTTCCTAGTGACTTAAATGTGCCCCAGAACAAAGCTCAAGAGTATTTATAAGAATACAAAAATGTGTAATACACAGACAGCTAAGTCATAATATGTGGCAACAAATAAAAAATTATCAGACCTGCTGGGGTGCCTGAATGGCTATCTGTAAAGCATCAGACTCCTGATTTCAGCTCAGGTAGTGACCTCAGGGTCATGAGACTGAGTCCCACCCAGGGCTCTGAGCCTGAGATTCTCTCCCCCTCCCTCTGCCCCTCCCCCACTCACACACACACTCTCTCTGTAAAGTAAGTAAATAAATAAAATCTTTTAAAAACTAGACATGCAAAGAAGCAGGAAAATAAGACCTATAATGAAAGAGAAAGATAAATCAATCAAAACTACCCAGAACTGACACAAATGACCAAATTATTAGATAAGAATGTTAAAGCAGTTAATATACCTGTAATCCATATGTTTAAGAGCTTAAAGGAAAATAGAAAATAGAATAAAAGTGAGAGATATAAATAGAAAAGTGAGAGATATAAATAAAAATAGAAATAGAAATTAAATAGAAAATAAATGGAGGGGCGCCTGGGTGGCTCAGTGGGTTAAGCCGCTGCCTTCGGCTCAGGTCATGATCTCAGGGTCCTGGGATCGAGTCCCACATTGGGCTTTCTGCTCAGCAGGAAGCCTGCTTCCTCCTCTCTCTCTCTGCCTACTTGTAATCTCTCTCTGTCAAATAAATAAATAAAATCTTTTAAAAAAAATATAAGTGAGAGAAATAAATAAAACCCAATGAAACTTGAAGATATTAAAAACTATAATGACTGAGGTAGAAAATACAAGTGAATGGTATTAATAGAAGATTAGACCCTGTAGAAAAAAAAAAAAGTAGTAAATTTTAAGACATAACAATAAAAACAATCCAGAATGAAATAGAAGGGGGAAAAAAATCACTAAATAAAATAAACAAACAAGATGATGTATTGAGGTCTTTCCTTGATTTCAAATTCATGAAATGAAATACATTCAGAGCTCCAGTAAGAGACAGAATTTTGTCCTACCATATTTGGTTATAATTGACTCTAATTCTTGCCATTTCTGTGATTTATGAAAATCCTGCACCACCCTGCTATTTCTGCTAATTCCCTGGGGATTATTGTCTTATCTGATTACTGTTTCTACTGCCACTAGCTTGCTCATTATCTGCCCAGAAGCTATCTACAACCCTTTATTAATTTCCGAAATAAGCTGATATTCCCGTGAAGATTGGTCACATGGCAGCTTATTTAATGACACATACATCACATATCTTTCTCAAATCAGCTCCTCTGCACCTATTTCCTCATTCTGCTCTTATCTGGAATGATGGAGAACTCCAGAATCTTCCTATATTCCCATTAAAAGAAAGACTAACAGGCACATGAAAAAATGTTCATCCTCATTAGCCATCAGGGTGATTCAAATCAAAATCACATTGAGATACCACCTTATACCAGTTAGAATGGCCAAAATTAACAAGACAGGAAACAACAAGTGTTGGAGAGGATGTGGAGAAAGGGGAACCCTCTTACACTGTTGGAGGGAATGCAAGTTGGTGCAATCACTTTGGAAAACAGTGTGGAGATTCCTTAAGAAACTAAAAATAGAGCTACCCTATGACCCCGCAATTACACTAATGTGTATTTATCCCAAAGATACAGTTGTAGTGAAAAGAGGGGCCATCTCTACCCCAATGTTCATAGCAGCAATGGCCACAGTTGCCAAACTGTGGAAAGAACCAAGATGCCCTTCAATGGATGAATGCATAAAGAAGATATGGTCCATATATACAATGGGGTATTATGCCTCCATTAGAAAGGATGAATACCCAACTTTTGTATCAACATGGATGGGACTGGAGGAGATTATGCTGAGTGAAATAAATCAAGCAGAGAGAGTCAATTATCATATGGTTTCACTTACTTGTGGAGCATAAGGAATAACACAGAGGACATGGGGAGATGAAGAGGAGAAGAGAATTGGGGGAAACTGGAGGGGGAGACAAAGCATGAGACACTGTGGACTCTGAGAAATAAACTGAAAACGTTTTGGAGGGGAAGGGGGTGGGAAGTTGGGGGAGCCAGGTTGTGGGTATTATGGAGGGCACGTATTGCATGGAGCACTGGGTGTGGTGCATAAAAAATGAATTCTGGAATAATGAAAAGAAATAAAATAAAATGAAATAAAATGAAAAAAAAAAGAAATTTAACCTTCTCTAAATCTTAAGAAAACTCATCTTAGAGTGCAATTGAATGGGTGATGAATAGTAGTTGTTTTTGTTTTTGTTTTCCTGTTATATTTGTGTGGCCTCAGGGGAGTGATAACAATATTTCTCTTCTTTTGTTACTTGTGACATTTTATCCACATAGAAATATGTAAGTATATTAAAGTCAGCATTATTTTTTGAAGATTTATTTATTTGAGAGAGGGAGAAAGAGAAAGCACAAGCCCAGGGAGAGGTTGAGGGAAAAGGAGAGAGAATCCCAAGGAGACTCCCAGCTGAGCTGGAGTCTGACTGGGGGCTGGATCTCATGACCCTGAGATTACAACCTGACCTGAAATAAAGAATTGGATGCTTAGCCTACAGCATAACCCATGCACCCTTAAATCAGCATTTAATCCATTAAATAAGGACTTGTGTACTAACCAAATAACAAAATGTAATAATAACAATAAATGTAATCATATAAATAAAAATATGTGCAATTAAGCCAAATTCATTATACTACAGGTATCTGATAGCAGGGCTCTAACCATAGAGAATATTTATTATTTATTTTTATTTTTAATTTTTTTTTTCTCACCATAGCACATACCCTCCCCAATGTCCATCACCCAAACATCCCATCTCTCCCACAGCCCTCCCCTCCAGCAACCCTCAGTTTGTTTCCTGAGATTAAGAGTCTCTTATTAACCATAGAGAGTGATGATGTAGTACAGCTTCTATCTAGTAATACAACAATACAATTTCATTGTTAGCTGTTGACCAATGTAAGGGGGAAATCCACCCTGTGGCACTAATCATGAAGATACTTAAACTTCTGTGTGTATCTTGGAAATTTATTGGTTTGAGGCTCACACAGGATTGGACAACATCACTTTCCAGAATTAGAAAAGATATGTTTCCTGTGTCACCAATTTGCTAAATTAAATGGTCGATTTTCTTGCCTTAAAAAAAAAAAATTCTCTAAACACTAATGTAAGGAGGGAGAGTATGTTGTTAGTTACAACAGACACTTGCCTACTCTGCAAAGAGAATTACCACCTGACTCACTCCATTTCCAGTCTATACAAAGATCATAGAATGTGTTTATAACTACAATATTATAGGGATTCCATATAAATGTGACTTCTGAATGTGTACACACAGAAGGAGATGTGTACTAGTTGCCACAGCGTAAGTGTACTGATGTCCCAAGTGGGGAGGAGACTCATCTAGTCACTAAATTCACCTAAATGAGCCATGAGAGGTTTTCAGAGCATCGGGGAAGTTCAGCTATTTTGTGTCCTCATAACTGAGGCATGCCCCCCTCTCAGGGAAGGTTTGTTTCTTCCACAAGCCACAGTTTCAAAAGGCCCTGTGTGTTGGCAACCTGATGGCCGGCTCAGTCAAATCCACGTTGACCATGATTGCTGTATCTTGTGTCTCAGTCAGAGTGAACACAAAACCACTGTACTCTAGCTGTGCTGGGTGAACAATGGTCAGGGTCCTTCACATACATTTTCTTTTCATTAAATCCTGTAAGAGAGCATAAAAAATGCCTATTTTGCATGGGGAAAAAGTGAAGCTCAAATGCAAGGCCATTAGAACTAGGTAGTGCCAGATTCATGAGTTCTGGCTGTATTTGCTCTGACTACCTTGCTAGCTCTTGTTGCTTCACCATTCAGAAGGATGTTCACGAGAGTTCTGAGAATTAGGAGCAAGGACATTCCTAAGAGATTGTCTTTCTTTAATAATCATAAAATATAAATTATCTCAAAAGTGTTTGTATGTGGAAGATACTCATTGAAAAATATTAATATGGAAACACGTTTTAAATATAAATGCTCTCTTTATATGTGCAATAATATGCTGAAATTCACTTGGGGAAGCATCCAAGGAGATATGACCTCTTTTTTTAAAATAGCATGTATCAAAATAGGTGTGCTAACATCTTAAGTTTCTTGATAATAAAAGATAGAAAATGACATACAGTCTTGCTGGGTGTGGAACTTAGCAAAGATTGTCAAGCTTTCCAGGTCACTGTTCTTCACTGGGAAAGATACACTTGAATGTAATATCCATGTCAAGTTTCCCAGAAGATGAATTAGATTTTAAATTTGGGTTGTGTCTCCAAAGAAGACAAAATAAATTTTAATGCCAAAATTAAGGATTTTCAACATTTACCATGTAAAAATATATTATTAATATGTTAAGAATTTACATATATATATTTTGGTTTTATGAAAAACACAGCCATAAATGAACTCTCCCCAATTATGTGGATACATTTGAAGGTTTTTAATAGCAACTTCAAGGAATTGTCAAGACTTATAAACATACATGATTTCTAAAGAATAAATTGATTCATATGGGGAGAAAGATTGAGCAAGGGAGATAAGATTGACCTTGGGAAAAAAAAATATATATATATACATATATATGTGTGTGTGTGTGTGCATTGTGTGTGCGTAAATACACACACATAAAGTTTCAAGGCATAGTTGAAATTCAAATCCACATCTGTCTGTTCTAGAACTTATGTCCTGTTTTGCAATCATTTACTTGTATTTCAAATGTTCCTGTTCTGCCGTACCTTACTTTATGTCTAGTTATTCCCTAGGGTTATGTCAATTGCCTTAAGCAATGTTGATGATTTATAGAAAAATTAAGGAAGGAAGTAAAATTATAGAAAAAAAGATATATCATTTATTCCACATTTCTAGTGCCAGATATTTTATAGATATTAACCCTAATCTTTGTCAAAATTGAGAAGTCTTACCTCTGCCTCACTCACGAAGAAACAGACTCAGCAAGATTAAACCTATAGCTTAAGATCTCATTACTAATAAGTGAGAGAGTCCAAATTTGAATTCAAAACAGTATTATTTCTCCTTTTATATGTAGCTGAATGCTAATATCACTCTGCTGACAGTTTGATATATCAATGATTTCGATTTTGTTGCTCATACCCAAGGAGGAAAAAAAAAAAAAAAAAGGAAAAAATCAAATAGGAACAGCACTGAGAATTGAAATTCAACATAATTGAATGGTTGAGTCTATACAAATGATAAATATGCTTTGTAAACATAGGAAATATGTCACTAATTCTATCATCCATCCATTTTGAAATGATTCTTTCCATTCCCATTTACAAAATATAAGCTGATATGGGAAAATGTGATTAGATAATAAATATAAAAAGCACATTTCATCTGTGAAATATCTTTCAATTTACTGGAAACCTCTGTCTTGGAATGCTACAGTCATCCCCTAGAACATTCAGATTGCTTTGCTATGTCCATACTTACTTGCTATGTACATACCTTATATGAATCGATTACTCATATAAATTATTTTTCCAGTTATATAGCTATATAAATTACAGAGATTTTTTTTTAAAGAAGAGATGACTTTTTCCATTCATTGTTATATTCAAAACATATCTATTGGCTAGCAACTATGTGACGTGTACTATTGTATTTATTGTAAATAGGAGTGATTCTGGCTCTAATGGACCTTAACATCTAGTAAAGCTGATGATCAATGAACTTAAAAATAAATAATTGAATTCATAATTAGAACTCATAATAAGTACTATGAAAGAAATTAAGCTCAGTTATAGAGAGTGTGAAAGTTGGATAGAGGGACTGACAATGAGATTGGATGGGCCATAAGATCCTTTCTGAGTAGTGATGTCCTAACACCTGCAAAGTGAAAAGTAAGCAGCTGTACAAAAAGCAAAAGGAAGCATAGAGCAGGAATAGGAAACACTATGTGCCAGCAACAGTGGTCGAAAGAGTTTGGTAAGTTCGAGAAGGTGAGAGGAGATTGGTGTGGCTGGAGTGTGGAGAAACAAGAGGACAGTAGAATGTGAGCTTGTGGAGGAAGGCAAGGCATAGACTATTCAAGGTCTTGGGATGTACATTTTTCATTGTATTCTAGGAAATTAAAAAAATTATTAATGTTTTAAATAAAAGAATGACATTAGTTCTAAAAATATTATTCTGGACTTCCAGTTTTCAGCCTGTCATATAATGAACCTGGAAGCTGCTGTTGTTGAACAATTATAAAAGATATAACATAACATGTAATGAAAATTCCAGAAAAAAGAAAGAAAGGAATAGAAGAATTATGTGAAGCAACAATGACTGAGAATTGTCCCCAAATTAAAATGATAAGACACTAAACCACAGATTGAAGAATCTCAGAGAACATATTTCAGATAAATGCCAGGATATCTACAACTTAGACATATACTCAATCTGCAAAATAAATAAATAAATAATAAAATAAAATAAATGAAAGGATAAAATCTTAAAAGGGTCCAGAGGGAAGAAAAACACTTCACCTACAGAGGAACAAGAATAAAAAATACAACAGACTTCTCTTCAGATGCTGTGCGAGCCAGAAAAGGGTAGAGTGAAATACTTAAAAGTATCGAAGAAAAAAATGCACCAACCTATAATTCTGGATATAGGAAAATTATTTTTCAAAATGAAGGAGAAATGGAGACTTGGTCATATACAAAACTGAGGGAATTTATTACCAGTAGATCTCCCTTGCAAGAAATAAATCCTTCAGAATGAAGGAAAGCTATGTAGGTCAGATATTTAGAGCTACACAAAGAAAGAGAAGGTATTAGAGAACAAATAAATAAATATCACTCTGACTGTAATGTAAGAGGCAAATTAGCAGGATAAGGAGTGGAAGCAGGTAAGTAGGTTGTGGAATTGTGGGAATGACGACAGCTTGGAAAAACTGAAATGAGGAAGCACGTACATGGTAGAAGCAGACGCAGGAGAGATCTACTTAGACTAGAGAAACTTGGCACTTGCTTATTGCTTGTAAGTGGTAAGGGAAAGGCAAGAACAAGGCTGATAAACTGATTGTTAGCTTAAGAAACCGGGTAGATAATTTTTCACTAAGATGGAAAGAACATGAGAGAAAATTTTGAGGAATGGAATCAAGAGCTCCACTGTAAATGCTAAATTTGGCTAAAAAGAAAGAAAAGTCATCGAAGGCAAGATGTCAAATAAGTATCTGAAATTAAAGACAAATATTTTCTCAGTATAAAGAATATGTGATTTATTCAGGATTCAAAAATGTTTGTTGATCATCTATTGTGTTCAAGAAACTGGCAACTTGTGATGTTGATATGAATAAGACCTAGTCTCTGACCTTGAACGAGTCTAAGTTTTACAGGATAGAGAGGGTTTAAACAAATAGATTCAATATTGTAAGTGCATTAATTAATTTGAAAATAAAATTTTATAGAGGAAAGAAAAAGGAGGGAGGGAAGAAAATGGTCTTAGGGAGCGTTTATCTTCCAGAAATGACACATAGTTCATATTATTGCCTACTGTTTACTTTAGAATTATTAGGCTATTTTATTAAGATGTGGTGATGTCCTGGATAGAATTACGAAATCTTGGAGTGAACATTATTTGCTGTGGGCCAAGATGATACACACTTGACCAAAACTGTATTTCTAAGAAAGGACAAGTGAGGAATTGAAGTGGAGTCTTTCCCTATCTCTGCATACAACCAGGATAATTAGGTTGATTTGAAAATGACTTCCAACTTTTATATTAACACAGAGAGAATTAAATGGAATGTTTAAGACATTATGCATGGAAGTGAATAAAAATATATTTTCACTTAGAATTATCTTTGAGATAGTGATTCTGGATCTAAAATAAAATAAAGAATGTACCATCATTCCCAGAAGGCACAACAGAGAAAGTTGTTCCAGAGTGGAGAAGCTTGTGCAGTTTTTGAGATTTAAGAAACAGGGTTTAGGACATTTTGAATATTTAAATAAGACTGAAATATGGGTGTTGTGGAGCAGAATAATGGACTCTAATGAAACTCTAATGAAAATAGTTCACTCTAATGAACTCTAATGAAAAAATGGAGACTGTATTAGACTTAGGGACTCTAAGGTTTCGTTAATTAATTGAAAGTGTTAATTGACTATTAGGTGAGAATGACAAAAACTCTTGATGTGATTTTCATTATTTTGTGCTATTTCATCATATCTTCAATCAATCATTTCTAACAAAAGATAGAATTTCTCATTTTTTTTCCATTTCAGGCTTTTGAGGCTATATAGAGATATTACAAATTTGAAGAAAATCTCTGTAGACATCAAGAGGAATTACAAATAATAAATTAGGATACATGCTAGTTAGGTATGTGTATCATACTCTCTTGCATTTGTCATAAAAATGTGATAAAGAGTTGGTGACACCAGGCTTCTCTCAGTTCCACGTCCTACACCTAACTTATATTTTAATTACTGATGATTAGTGATGGGATCACATTCAGCTTGATAACTGTAGCCTCAACCATGTCCCAGTTATCAAATACATTTCAATAGCAGTTCTATGAAGACCAAATCTATTTTTACTATGGACTAAAAAGAAAGATTTTAGTTATCTTTTTGAAACTCATATGCAGCATGCCTACATGCTGAGGAAGAGATTTTATAGACTACTGGGTTATCACTTCTTTTTGAACTTTGAAAGGAACAAAAGAAGTAAAGAGAATCTTGAACTAAATCATGAGGAATTTAGGTATGAAACACACAAAAAACTATTTTGGTTGGGGGTTATCAAGGTGAGAGGAGAAATCTTTTTTGGGAACAAATAAGAGTTTAAGAGATTTCATTTATCTGTAAAGACTTAAAGCTCTTAGAGGAGATAAGCAATTTATCAAATAGACTTCTCAAACTCTCAGCTCTTGATGACTCAATATCATTGGTTATTTTTACCAATAACAGGCCTTACACTAAAGGGAAGTCATCTGAGGCTTTCTTTGAGGAAGAGTACTGTATGCTGACTTGGAAAATTCCCCACATGAGACATCAAATATTTCTTTCTCTACTACCTGAAACAAAAGAGAAAAAAAGTTGAAATTCAGGAGAGAGACCTTAATGTTCCCATCTGCACCAAGGTCATGCTCTCTGTGATGTTTTTTTTAAAATGAAATACAACATTTAAAAAAATATATGTATCACAAATGTCCTCATAACTTCCTACTTCTGTGTATGCTTGCATGGGTGTATGAGATCTCCTTACTTTGACTTGAAAAGCTATAAACATTATAAAATATCTTTCCTCAGGGGAAAAAAAATGAATCAGTCTTCTAGACCCTTCAGTGGATAATACAGAGACAACAGGCATTGGTGGGAAAAGAGGATTGTGCAGAGGTGAAGTGACTTCATGGCTACTGATGTTATTCATGCCTCTGTAAGGCCATGTTCCCCAAAGGAAAGCATCCACCAAAAGGATCAACAGATTGCTGCTTGGAATATTTACCTTTCTCCAGTTATTCCCAAATCCATCATTTTTGGCCTCCTGAGTTGTAGCTTGAAAAGATATATTTCTGGTTCTGGATGGCTAGTGACCCAAGGAAATAGGTAAGAATTAAGTAAGAATTTATTAATTAATTGAGTAAGAATTAACTCACAGCTTTGGAAAACAACCCAAAATAAGGCCCAGAGATTGTTCCTTACATGGTGTCCAAGTAAGAACTATTCAAACATATTTCTTTTCTTTTTTTTTTTTTTTTTAGATTTTATTTATTTATTTGAGAGACAGAGATGACAAGTAGGCAGATAGGAGGAACAGGCTCCCTGCCGAGCAGAGAGCCAGATGCGGGGCTTGATCCCAGGACCCTGGGGTCATGACCTGAGCTGAAGGCAGAGGCTTAACCCACTGAGCCACCCAGGAGCCCCAAGCTGATACCATGTTTATCTTCTTCGTTGAATGCCACCAACAGACATGGATGATATTTTTGCTAATAAAAGAAAGTATGTCATGAGTGTTACCATGTAGGAATATCACAAACATTCCCTGAGTCTTTAGAAATCAAACTCAACTTTTACATATGAAGAGTATCAGGTTGTCAAGGTGAAACTCTTTAAAACATACTTTAAGATGCTTAACTGAAATTAACTGTCAGGACAAATACACAGAGAACACTAACACATAGTTAGATTTTCAGCTTAGTATTAAAATATGGAATAGTATGAGGTTTTCCATCTGGAAAATCCAATAAGTTTTGATATGTAGGATCTATTTCGGTACATTAAATACTTCCTCCAAGTATTGCAACATTAGGTCTCTTCTTCAAAGATGAAGACTATGCCTTCTGATGTTTTTTTCCTGTGGATGATGACTGAGGTAAACATCTCTTCGAATGGACTCCCTTTAATCAAGCATTATTGAGGGGTGGGAACAGAAGCAAAACAGGCAAAGTACAGAGGTGATTA
Organism: Mustela nigripes; assembly: GCF_022355385.1. Lineage (NCBI taxonomy): Eukaryota > Metazoa > Chordata > Mammalia > Carnivora > Mustelidae > Mustela > Mustela nigripes. The sequence goes on along the minus strand of NC_081558.1, from coordinate 205,228,156 downwards.
CATCATAAATTCTTGAGCCTGATAACAGAGGACAGATAGGATGGCAGATACATAGGGCATGTAAACTGGACTTATTTTATAGAAGAGTGGGAAGTCATCTTCCCAGGCAGCACAACAATGAACTAATGAGATGTTATGATGCTAACTGAATTAAAATGTGGGTAGGAGGAGAGTCTGGGCATGTACCACCAAGGTATATAAGTAATATGGTCTAGTTTCATGCAGATTTAGACAAGGTGCTCTTTGCTGCTTATCTGAAATCTTTACTTCAGATTCTACCATGACATCCAACATTTCCTCTTCTGGAAACGATGGTTCTCCATCTCTTGGGAGTCACTGCCACATTCCTGTTACTTCATCTACTACTTTATACACTGCTGGTATGAACCGTGGTGATAGTCTCTGCTTGCCCAGCCAAAACAGAACATGGCTCCTGGACAACTTCTTGAAGACATGTGGGAAACCTTCCAACTACCGACAATCCAGCTGTGGGTCCACAATCTATGACATTTCCTGCTACCCTTCTACTACATACTATGCTTCAAGGCCCTGCAGAGGAATCAGTTTTTTTCCCATTAGCTATCACTCCAGTTCCTGTCAACCACCAATGTATAACAGAGCTCAGAACTACTTGTCAAGTCGTTTCCAACCCCAGAACCACCTCTCTTATGGCTGTCAGTCACAGAACTTCATCTTTGGTGGGTATCAACTACTGAATTTTGTGTCCCGGGCCTGCCATCCTTTGAGATATCTCTCCTATGACTGTCAACCTTTTGGTTATGTGTTCAGCAGCTTCCGACCCCTGGACTATGTGTCTAATAGGTTTCAACCGGTTCACTACATATACAACAGTTTCCATCCAGCTTGCTCCTTTGGGACTTGGCAATCTCCATTTATTAGAAGATCATGCTGAATCGTCATTCTAGCATCTTGCTGGAGAGCTTTGTAAAGAAGTATCATCTTCAGGTTGATGGATCATTGTGCTTTCAGTTCAGTTACTGTTTTAACCTCTATTCTTACTTGATCAGATTCTCAGTGACTTTAATTGTTTGCTTATTTACTGGAATATTCTTGCTACCAGGCTTCTTGATTTCTATGTCATTAACACATTCTTAACAAAACAAAAAATGTTTTCATCGTTATCTCTAAATAAACTTACTTCAAATAAGTCAGAAAAAAAGTTTTTCAATTCTTCATCATCCTTCATGAAGTTAAAGCCTCTTGGTTATACTAAACAAAATATATTTTTTAAAGAGTGTCTGCAAAAAGCAAACAAGATAGATACTTTCAAGGTCCTGATTGAACATGTTATAACAGTTGAACATGAAATATGCATCTGCACTTTCTAACACTTAAACAGGGAATTATGAAGGTTCTTTAGTCAGAACAGACTGTGTTTTATCACACTAACATGGAACTTCAAAATTCCAGGAGCTTGAAATCACAATGGTTTATCATTCATACACATTATTATTTCATGTCCAAAATAATTCCCATTCTGGGATTCAGGAGTAGAGAGCCTTGACTATAGGAAGTATTGCTAGTAGGGACAGAGGAAATATAGAAAGAGAATCACCTACCAACTTGATATATGTCCTTTAACATTTGGTGGAAGTCAGCAAGTTACAACGTTCACCTTACCTAATGGTATAAATCACAAAGGGGTTACATAAATTTTAATTCTGATTAGTGGAAAGCACATTATATTTTCCTCTTGAATTAAACTTAACAAGTGCTTCCTTCACTCCCTCATGGATTCTTACATAGAGAACACTTGGAAATTATTTCTTTCTTTTATAGATGTATGTAATTAATTACTTCAGTTCCTTCATGTATTCAGTGAGAACTTGCTCTTCCTACAATATCTACCTATATCTCGTATCTACCATACTGATACTTTTAATATGTCACCGTACCACTAGATAATCAGTAATCTTCTATAAAGACAACTAAAAAAGCATATTATTTTTCCCATTTTTTACAGATAAAAAGAAGTCCAATAGGACAAACAGCTTTCCCAAAGACCCAGTTAAGTTGGATTCCAAAGACTTTTCTTTACTCTCCATATTATCTATAGTTTTTCTCATTGAGGTAATGACTAATTTAGAAGCTTTCAAGTTGTCAATAGCTTGACAACCATGACCTTCAACTCTAAAACTGTGAAGCCTACACTGTAAACAAAACTATTTCTTCTCTGTCTCAGCCACAGACCACCCTTCTCTCTAGGATGCCAACTAATTTTAATGGTACACACACTTGTGTCCTCCCTGGGAGTCTTATTTCCTATGTAGGTGATAGGAAATGTCTTCAACATATTAAATTTCTTTAAATTTTATAAATACATATATATATAATTTATATATTTTATATATATAGTATATAACATATAATATATGTGTACGTGTTTGTGTTTGATATATAACTTATACAGATTGTAACAAGTTGTCTAACCTAAAACTTCAGCCTCCTTTAGTGTTCATTCGTTACTTTCTTTCTTTTTTTCTTTCTTTATTTCTCTGTCTCATGTACTCTTACAAAATGCAATATGTTTTAGATGAGATCCAATAATAATGATAATGAAAGTAATAATATGTAATAATAATAAAAATAAAGACTGTAGGCTTGTGATAATGATAAAAGTTAACATCAACTACATACTAACCATATTTCATAAACTTTGACTAACTCATTTGATCCTCAGAGTGATCTATGGAGAAAATACTATGGTTATTAACTCCATTTTGAAGATGTGGACATTGAGTTAGAGAACCATTTGGTAGTAATTGATATTCTAAAATATTTAAAAGAATAGAATCTATGAAGTTTGAGTATTGAGCCCTTATTCTTAACAACTGTATATGCAGTCTTCTGGGAATTAGCTCATGACTACGGCACAAGAATATGAGTTAAAAAAGAGAAGTCATTATGGATCTATTGTCAAGAAAAGCATTTTTCTTAACTACATGGGGTAGAACTGTCCATTTATGTCATGAACTTTTAGAAGAGGCAAGATTATTGCAGGACATCTCTTTGCAATATCAAAGTAAATTAACAGTGAGATTTTTTTTTTTTTTTTTTTTTAGTCTAATGGGAGGACAGAATTTTGTTTAAGTTATAGCTTTAGAAAATTAGAAGGAAAGTAACATTTGATTTGCATCTACTATGTGCCAAACACTCTCTTAAGTAACTTTACATTTTTTATCTCATTCTGTCCTCACAACAGTCCTGCAAAATAGGTGCTACTGGCTCTGGATTTACATTAGAAGGTACTGAGGCACTGAGAGATAAGACTTTTCCTAGGTCACACACTAATAAATATGTGTAATAGTACTTAGTAAGAGGGTGAGTCATAACTCATGGAGGCATAGTCTTGACAGCTTCATCTCAAAATGTTTAACTTATTCACCAGTATCTCATTATATTCTTACAATGTTTTCCTTAAAATGTAAGCACAAATCAGACTCGCGTCTCTATCTTGTCACTCATTTGCGTTATCATTTTAAAAGTGCTTAATCTTCATTTACTCCTGTATCTTAAATTTTTAATTTTGCTCATTTGCCTTTCAGCTGTTGAAACAATGATCTATGAAATCAACAGGACAAATGTAGCTACAATGTCCACCACTTTAGGTTACCACTGCTGAATTTAAGAATCATTTGAACTCAACAGTTACAATTTAATTGCTATATAAGTATGGTTTGGATACATTTTGCTTTTTTAAATCATGGGATCACTGTTGCATCATTGAATAGCACTGGGGCAAGTGGAATTAGAATACAAATATATATGTGGTGGCAAAAAAAGAAGATAAAAATTCTATCATGACTTAAAAGTCTAGAAGGTGACCTCCATTATTTTCTTTAAGGGCCATTTACTGGAAAATTTAGCTTTCTTTGATCTTCCATGTTTACCCTAAAGGATTTTTAACCTTTGGAAAAAAATGGGAAGGAGTCCCATAACTCTTTTTTAATGAGTTACAAGAAATCTGCTGCCTCATTAAATAAAGGGATTTTGTTTCTTATTCTTCAGAAGGCATAGGAATTTCTCTGCATTATCTGATGGCTAGAAAGCTTATTCCTTGCATCTTAAATTTGTCCTAGATAAAGAGCCCAAACTCTACATAAAGACTAATAGAATGACCTAGACTCCTTGACATAATGTATTAGTTTCTTGTGGCTACTATAACAAAATTCCACAAACTTGGTGGTTTAACTCAACAGAAATGTGTTCTCTTGCAATTTTGGAGGCCAGAAGTCCAAAATCAGTTTCACTGAACTGAAGTCGAGAGGTCAAAAGGGCTGATGCCTTCTGGAATCTCCAGTAGAAAATTCATTCCTTGCCTCTTCTAGCTTCTCAATGTCGCCAGCATTCTTTCACTTATGTCAGCATAACTACAATCTCCTCCTCTGTCATCAGATTGACTTCTCTCTCTGATTGACTCCCTCCTTCTTATACGAATTCTCATAACTGCATCAGGCTCACCCAGAAACCTATTTCACAGGGTCCAAGGATTAGGAAGTGGGCATCTTTGTTGGGTGGGCTGGATTCTATTTAGTTCTTCATACATACATACTACTATATATATATATATATATATATATATATATATATATATATATATATACACATGTATATATACATGTGTATATATATATAAAACAAGTGGGGGAATTATTAGAAGGAAAGACCTTTTTAGCAATTCAGTGAAAATGCAGTAATCCATAAGCTTCTTCAAAGCCTTAAGAAGACAATGGCACCGAAATGACGATGGTTTTTACTTTCTGCTAAAACTTACAATTGCGATGAGCTTACTTTCTCTATTACTGATGCTGTCAGCTTTGTGTCTTGCCAAGATGCAGACTAAAATAAAAGATGATTCTGTAGAAGTATCATTTACAGAATATGGTGGGTGAATGGGCTGTGATGGTTACTTATGACAGTAATGGGTAAAGTAAGAAGTTAAAACACAAAAGCAAATGAGAGGAGTTAATCCCACATGGATGGAGCTAGAGAATATTTTGCTAAGTGAAATAAGGCAGACAGTGAAAGAAAAATACTATATGACTTACTTATATGTGGAATCTGAAAAAACAAAACAAAAGGATGGTTAAATAAACAAAAACAGACTCATAAATACAGAGAACAAACTTCTTGTTGCCAGAGGAGAAGGGCCTGGGGGGATGAGTGAAGTCAGTCCGTGAAGGGAATTAAGAGGTACAGACTTCCAGTTGTAAAATAAATAAGTCCGAGGGATGAAAAGTAAAATATAGACAATAAAATTGTGATGACCTTATATTATGATGGATAATAGCTACACTTATTCTGGTGAGTGTAGTGTAATGTACAACATTTTCAAATCACTATATTGCACACCTAGAACTAACATAACATTGTATGTCAACTACAATTTTAAAAAATGCAAAGAGTTGAGCTAACTTTACCTTTGCAAATCTCAACATTTGATTAATTAGAATATGTTGTACCAAATAAATTTAAATATGTCATAAAGTCTGATACTGTGAATATTGGTTATGCTATGTAATGTCCTACATATTCTTGTTGGATTTACACTAGTGTGAATGATATTAATTTAAAATACTATTGAATGTTAAGTTGTTTTTCCCCCTCAAATCTACCTCAAGGAAGCCTAAAAATAAGACTAGAGATACCAAAAAGAAATGCAGAAATAAAGCTCCATCAATGTCTGGACTCTTCTATATAGGACTAGGATTCAGTAACTCAGTACAAAGTTGACCATCAGCTTCATTACATATTTTATTTCTTCTTCTGCCATTTCTGCACACTTCTACACAAAATCCCAGGACACTCTATAGCCAAACAATTTGCTGAAAATATGGTTTCCTGATCCTGACCCTTTTCATTTGAGAGACACATCACAAAACAGCAAAATCTGTTTAATAAAGAGTTGCTTACAGAATAAACCCATTACCTTATAGAATAAATACTAAGGGAAGCATGGAGAAAACTCAGGTTGAGAAAAATAATTGGAGATTTGGTGTGTGTTTTAAAAATGTAGCCGAGAAGGAGAGAATAGGAAGAGAAAATCTAATTGTCTTCTATAAGGACAGTGTCTTTTAAAAACCATCCTTAGTGTGTAAACCTGGTGATTCACAGACCTGTACCTGTGGGGATAAAAATATATGTTTATAAAAAATAAAAAATTAAAAAATTAAAAAAAAATAAACCACTGTATAATTAAAAAAAAAAAAAATCCTTAGAGCTTATGTCACCTGAATAAGTTGGTGTTGTCCTCTGTCTGAACCCATCTGTGTTAATAAATGCATTCCTGTTTCCAATTCAATGTAGGCTGTAAGTTTGAATTATAGTTTATATTTTCAAGAACAAAATGTCAATTCTTCAGCTTGAATTAAAATCTTTAAAAAAATTCCACCAGCTTTCACCCTAAGGAGCAAAAAGTGTTATTTAAGAAGTACAGTACCTATAGGAACTATATGTTATTCAAATAAATTTTTAAACATAGTTATTCCCTTTTATGGGTATAGACAAAGAATAACTTCAACACAGGAATGAAATAAAGTTTATGTGGAAAAAATGCAAACCAAGAATAAATAAAACTTATGTTGAGAGAGATGTAGAAAAATGTTATACATTTGACAGGAATTGGGCTTTACAGCTGAGACAATGGAATGTGTGATCTATAATCTCAGTCAATTAAGAAGGCATAATCTTGAGAAACTGGCCTTCTTTGATACTACATATGGCAGAAACTCTTTAAGAAAGAAATCTCATAAAAGTCTTGGTTACTTAGTAACCATTGACCCACGAGTACAAGTTAGGTCACTAAATCTCACGTGGATTACCGTGAGTCTTACAAGGGTAATTCTCCAAATATGTCAGATGAGAAGTCAACACCAATACATGACCTAGCACAGTTAAGAGCATAGTACATATTTTGGGGGACCATTTCTTTCTCTTAATAGTTCAGTGCTTTACCCTCTCTTTTAAGTAACAGTATTGACACAGCCCAAGTATTTGGCTTAGTTCACAGTATAGGATTAAGTTCTGCAGTATCTTGCCTGGTCAAAAGAATGGAAAAGTACAGGTTCATTGTTTTGCTTGAATCCTTGTTAACCCTTTAATGACTATGCTGCAGAAGCCTACAGACACGTGAACTCTTGTGAACCATCGATTGGCAGTTGCGAGTTTGCTTATTAACATTAAAATCACTATTCACCAAAGGTATGGCCTACAGATAATGGGTGATGGGTGATGCTCAACATGGCGATTAGAGATACTTTGAAGAATCAAAATAAACTTATTTTTATAGGAGTGTGAAGACGTCAGAGGCTGTAGCTAAACAACTCACTAATAAGATGTTGTTACGTTGTTGTCCCAGGCAGGGAGAAGGAAGAGAGTCTGGGGAGGCTGCAGACAATGCCCAGGAAATATATAAAAAGTCTGGAAGCCATAGTATCACCATACTTCCAACGCCATTACTGAACATGCAGTCAGGCTCCATGTCTCTTCTGGGCTGTTCTGGGGAATGCAGTGATACATCCTACAGAACTCACTGTTATATCCCAGTGACTCCTTCTGTTGCGCTTTGCTCCAGTGATGTAAGTCCTACTTTTGGGCTCTGTTTACCCAGTAGCTACCAAGGAAATCTTTGGCTTCTGGGTAACTGCCAAGAAACCTATGCTGAAGCACCAAGCTGCGAATCTCCTAGCTGTGAGCTCAAGATCTGCACCACAAGTTGTGACCCGTCAAACTCCTGTGTGCCCTGCAACTCTCCAGCAGTGGGCCAAGTCTGCAGTACCTGTGAAACCACCAACATTGGACCTAACCCCAGCTGCAATCCATGCACTCAGACCAAGGGGTATGTATCTTATTACTACAAACTCAGCCAAAGTCCATCTAAAGCCTGCCAGACCTTCAGCAATAGCTTCAAGGGCTTTGGGCAACTTAACTGCTCGTCCAACCGTTTCCGTCTCCTAAACCACTGTAGAGTGGGTAGTTTGGGCTATGGAGGCTGCCAAAATCTTGCCTTCATACCCAGTGGCTTCTCACCATCATGTTATATTTCCAGAAGCTGCCAACCCCAAAACTATTTAGTGAGAAATTGCCGATATCCAAGTTATGGACCAGTGAGCTGTCAACCGCTGAGATATTTTTCTAGAAACTTCCAGTCTCTGAGCTGCATTCCAAGTACCTTTCCTCCTCTGAGGTATTTATGCAGTGGTTGTAGACCTCTGAGTTGTTATTGAATAATTTGTTGCATTTGTAGCTACTGGGTATTGTAGCAGATTCTGCCAAGTAGTCATCTTCCCTAATATTCGGCTCAATTACTTCATTTGTCTTAAGAATCTTGTTATATGAACCTCAAATACAATTCCAGGACTTATCAACCACAACCATGATCATTTACTAGCTTTTTTTTTCCTTTGTTGCTCTGTTAATATCCTTTGTGTTGAGGGCTGAACCTGAAGGTGGTATTGTTTCTGCGATTCACTACAATGGACAGACTGAAGAGATTCCACATAAAATACAAATATTGTCAGCTTTCTGATGTTGACTGTCATTGTCCCTTGTCTGCCACTGGGAATATCCCTTACCTTCTTGATGAAGAAAAGACTTTTTGGTTTGACTGATGATTCCAGCACATTCTTTCAGAATGTTTTGCTTTTTATCATTAGTCTTGTGGACTGCTTAACTAGCATGTTGCTAATGAACTAAGAGATAGCATTACCTTAAATATGCTATGTTCAGCTATTGTATCCATCCCCTACTGACTTATTATCAGGATATGCAAGCAGCAGTGCTCAACTCAAAATCAGAAGACCTTCAGCCAATCTTCTCTTCCAAAGAAGCCCCAAAGCCCTCAGTTTGCTGGCATTCAACTTTGGTTCCCAATGCCTAGGAGAGAGCCTTGGGAGTAGCATCAGCACAAGAACTGTTTGTTGAAAGAATGATAAAATAGTCTTATAGATTCTTCATGATTAGTGATGATCTATGTTTGTGGTTCTGCTATAATCCTCCCCTGCTGAATTATTGCTTTCTGACTCTAGAAAAGCTTCTGGTTCATAGTTAATAAACAAATTTCGATTGGGAAATAATGTTTTGCATTATGCTTTATTTCATATTCACTGAAGTTTTATCCATGTTCTGGGCAATATGCATAACATTGTGGAAACACTAGTTTCCTGTCATTTAGTTTAATAGCCTAGTTAAAAATATGAAAAGATAGAATATGAATTCCTGGGATTTTATTTATTTTGTTTTGTTCTATTTTTAACACTTGAGTGGCATTTCTCTCAGAGTGTCTGTGATTGGTATGTCTGTAGAAAACCAGGAAAAAACATAAATAAATCAATCTAGTGCAAATTATATAAAGCATTAAATATATTTCCCTGAACAATATGTGTATTTATTGGTTTTGTAGATAAAGTTTGGGGTTTCAAATAGATTTAATATTGAACGCTGAGAGAATTGGTTTAACCTCTAAAAAGTTCTCCAAAAAGTGAAAATAAAATCATCCATCTCAGTGGTTCAAACGTAACATTTATCTTAAGAATTTTTGTAAATAAAAAGCAAATCACGTTTGCAGTCAAATAAAGTGGGCTGTGGAGATGAGTGTTAACCAGAGATTGGATGAATGGAAGAAGGTCATCAGTATTAGAAATCCAGAATTAAAACTCTTGAAGTATACAAAAGGGGTACCATTTTATGTATTCAGTAGTCCTACTATATATAAGAAAGGCTTATGGAAGGAATATGAATAGTTCATTTCTGCTTGAACATGTCTGTGCACAATCAAGTCACTCCTTGGTGAGTTCATTCCATTTTCAGAGAGTACTATTTGTTGAAAATTTCTTCTTTATACTGACACAAATTGAATTGTTCTTAGCAACTATCCATTGACTGAATAGGACCAGTTTAATTCCTTTAACCCTGAACAGGTGTTCAGGTATTTGAAAATAATTACTGTGTGTCCCAGATGAGTATTCAGCTGTCCAAACTAAACATGCAGCCTTTCTCTTTGCAAACTTTAATAGAAAACTTATTCTTTGAAGCATCAAATGAGATTCTTTGGGGGATATCAAGATTTATAGATCCTATTCTCAAGAACTATCCAGAGGAGTAATATACTGAAACAAACAATAATTCAACCATTTTGAGTACAATATAAAATGAATCAGAGGGAGGACTCTAACAGGAGAAGTAGAGAATACCTTGTGGAAGAAACATCATCAGAGTGATGCCTGAATGTGAACGGACTGGGGGATGTGTATGCAATGAGGGAACAGGAGGGTGGGGGTAAGAGATACATTTAAAAAGATGCATAGATTAGTTTGACCCAAGGGAAGGATACATAAACTCATCAGTGGGGGAAAAATTGGGAGGAAATATAAGACATTGGGTTAAATAAAAACAGTTATAAAATAAAAGATTTTTAAATGTGGCTACATCTGATCAAAAGCTCCTGATAACAGAAGACACTACACAGAAATTAAAAATAAAGCAAAAGTGTGTGTGTGGGAGGTGGTAAAAGGGAGCCTGAGAACTTTCTGTACTTTCCACTCAAATCTTCTGTAAACCTAACGTCTAACAAATAGTCCTAATGAAAGATCAGCACACCTGGAACTATGATGTTATGTGTCAGTTATAACCAAGTAATAATAATTTAAAAAAAAAAAAAACAGGCGAACAAAAAAATGACCAAAAAATGCATGATTGAGACAAAATAGATATAGAAGACCCCATAAAATTACTGTTTAGAATATTTAAGAACACAAATAAAGAAAGAAAAACACAGTGACTTAACATCAAAGAAACAATATGAGAAATTAGGGGCACCTGGGTGGCTCAGTCAGTTAAGCGTCTGCCTTCGGCTCAGGTCATGATCTCAGGGTGCTGGGACGGGTCCCCATGCGGGCTCCCTGCTCAGTGCGGAGTCTGCTTCCTTTCCTTCTCTCACTGCTCCTACCTCATGCTGGCTCTCCCTCTCTCAAATAAATAAACAAAATCTTTAAAACAATATGAGCAATTACTCATAAAATAAATATAAATCATCAATAAACACACCGAAGAATGTTCCACCCAGTAGTAATTGGTAATTATAAATGCAGAACATGGGGCGCCTGGGTGGCTCAGTGGGTTAAAGCCTCTGCCTTCAGCTTGGATCATGATCCCAGGATCCTGGGATTGAGCCTCGCATCTGGCTCGCAGCAGGGAGCCTGCTTCCTCCTCTCTCTCTGCCTGCCTCTCTGCCTACTTGTGATCTCTGTCAAATAAATAAATAAAATCCTTTAAATAAATAAATAAATGCAGAACATTATTTTTCATCATCCATTTGTCAAGCATTTTAGTAATTTATGTCAACTTAAAAACATATGCTTATACACTGAAGGTGGTAGTCGAATTTGATAGAGCTGCTACCTACATGAATATTTAAAATACACACATTGTATGATCAGATACTTTCCCTTCTTAATGTCTCCCCTACAGAAACATTCTTTCAAGTCTTACAATATTTATTTCAGCATGGCCTGAATACTGAAAAATTAGAAGCAATGGAAAATTCCATCAAACGGAGATTTTCAAATAAAATGTAATGAATTATGCTAATAAATATGTCATGAGAATTAAAAACAGTGGATCCATATTACATAAAAACATGTAGGTCCATATGAATTCTATGATGAAAGACATTACAAAATAAAAAAAGATTATAAAATATGATAAATAAGATGTGACATTTTATATAATCTCGCATGTATCAATGAACATTTCTCAAAACTGTTTATCCTCTACCCATCTATTTATCTATCTGGATAGAATAAAAAATTCTAGAAAAACACAACCTGGGGCACCTGGGTGGCTCAGCCAGGTAAGCTTCAACTTTTGGCTCAGGTCATGATCTCAGGGTCCTGTGATCAAGCCCCACATTGGGATACCTGCTCAGTGGGAAGCCTGCTTCTCCCTCTCCTTCTGCCTGACACTCCCCCTCCTTGTGCTCTCTATCTCTGTCAAATAAATAAAATCTTAAAAAAAAAAAAAAAGGAAAAGAAAAACACAAACTAAGTTATGTTAGCTTTGGGAGAGTTTTAGAAATGGTAGTTGGTGATTTTTAAAGTAATTTTTAGACTTAAGAGTCCTGCTTTGATTCCCTAAATAATTAAAAAAAGTGGTTCCATTCTATGACTTTGTAGAGTATATAATCAACAACATCTCCTATGCTACTGTTAATAAAAATATTAAATAGCAAAGTAAAGTAGGCATCAGTCCTCTATAGCATATTACCTTCTAGAACATCATAGAATGTAAAGATTCATATATGTCTATTCGATTTCATTTAGGCATAAACTATGCTCAATAATTAACCCACTATGTCCATAGCTCCAATGGCAGCTAATTTGTAGAATCCAACTGAGGTCTTTTTGAATTTGCACTTAAAAATAGACAAATGAATTACTTCTTTCCCCATACATTTTACTGAACAGCTGACTAACACTTTCTACTTCCCAAATAAAAGAACATCTATTTTTTTGTTAAAAAAACTACTTGTAGATTTAAAATATTATTTTCTGCAGTTATAAAAAATTTACAAATACAAATATAAGCGTTCAAGTGTTTTTTATGCTTATCTCTCTCACACACAGCAGAGAAAGGAATACAATGATTTGTATGTACATTTACTATTCTAAATGCTGCAAGTCATACAAAATTCTACTCTGTAATCTGTTTAACACTCAGTGGACTTAATGGATAATTGAAGTCTCTGGCTTAATTTATATACTTAAATGTGTTTGTTTAGATGACTAACAATTTACTTTGTAACCAAGTTTTAAAGAGTTGATAATGCCACTGCATTTGGCATGCTATCAAAGACCTGAATATAATTGCATAATTCTGCTGTTTCTTTCTGTCTGTCCCTTAAACTGTATTATTAGCCAACATCTTTTTGAAACCTTCTTTCATCTATTGTATTTTCTAATGGATAAGAAATAAATCTGTATCACTTCTAAGCCTAGTGTAAACATGAATAGATTTTAAAATTTTTGTTCCGTTGAGTTTCTCAACTTTTTCTTTGAGTTCTGCATGGGATGCCTATCAATGCTCTCAATATAGAGTGGGTGTACTAGACATGATTTGTTTAATAAAAATGGATCTCATCCACCAGAAGGCCCTTGATGAATTAGCAGACTCACCTGACACTTCAATTAGCCATATTGTCACTCCCAATATCATAGAGAATATCTCAAAACCATGTTACTCTATATTTATTCATAACCACCAACACTGGGCTGTCCATACTAAAATTTCCACCTATACTAGGACCTTGTTGAAATTATAGTTTCTAGATTCACTTCAGAAGTGAATCGGCAGTGAATAGAATCCTTGATCAGAGGTGCGCACCTGTTGTCTCAGAGCTAATAAAATTATTTCTTCAACTGTTCACTATGCTCACTGTGCTTGGTTTTTTTGACTGTTATTTTAATGTGATTGACAGGTGAGACTCAGTAAATCACCAAGTTGTGTTATCTAGAGTCAGGTCACTGACAGATGGGGAGAGAATGGAATCTCAGCTCCCACCATTGTTTTCTTTGCCTTACAGTCTGGAGTCCTGAAAATTCTAGATTATTCTATTTTGACTGCTCTCATTCCGAGGTCTTCACACTTGAAGGAAATGTCATTCAAAAATACAAAATAATTCTTTTAATTTAAAAAAGAATACATTACCTCTAGGTTTATATTCAGATTCTGATCTAAAAGAATGAAGTTGAAATTTCATTAAAGAATAAAAATTCGAAAATTGGAATGATTTTTTTCAATAAAGAAAGAATAAAGATTTTAAGACCAGAATCCTGTCTTTCTCTCCTTTTTTTTTTTTTTTAAAGATTTTATTTATTTATTTGAAAGACAGAGATCACAAGTAGGCAGAGAGGCAGACAGAGAGAGAGAGGAAGGGAAACAGATTCCCTGCTTAGCAGAGAGCCTGATGCGGGGCTCGATCCGAGGACCCTGGGATCATGACCTGAGCAGAAGGCAAAGGCTTTAACCCACCAAGCCACGCAGGAGCCCCAGAATCCTGTCTTTCAAGAAACAATTATGACATAGTTATTGTCCTTATCATTACTTTTTACTGTGAATCACTTCTCACCTAGAGAGAAGGCACTGAGAATGGCGGATTAAAAATCATACTACCGGGGTGCCTGGGTGGCTCAGTTGGTCAAGCGGCTGCCTTCAGCTTGGGTCATGATCCCAGGGTCCTGGGATCCAGCCCCTCATTGGGCTCCCTGCTCAGCTGGGAGCCTGCTTCTCCCTCTCCTTCTTTCTGACACTCCCCCTCCTTGTGCTCTTTGTCAAATAAATAAATCAAATCTTTAAAAAATAAAATAAATTAATAAAAATCATACTACCCCAGAATCTGTTCTTTCTTATCAATATGAATCTATTCATGGTTGTCTCTAGTAAGTGATAGACCTTTTTAAACTTTTTTAAACTTTTTTTCTCCAGGATTGGGGAATGCATCGGATTTCTGATTTGTTCTACAAAAACTGGTGCCATATAAAACTTGAGTCAATTTGAGGAATTTTTTTTTTCTTTTGGCCAACACACTCAAAGATACATAGTAAGTGCTTCTTTGATCTTGTATTTATTGCGTGTGACATCATGACTCACATATCATGAGTCTACCATAGTGATTAGCAGAAGAGCTAGAGTTTTAATCCTGAACCTGTCACCTACTGGTTGTACAATTTAAGCTGTCTCTTAACCAGCTGGAGCTTTATAAAGTAAGGGGCTTTCTGACAGTTAAGTGAAATGGTTTATAAAACACCTTGACTCAGTGCCGGGAATAGTGCTCAACATATTACAGGCATTTTTTTTTTTTTAAGATTTTATTTATTTGACACAGAGGGAGAGAGATCACAAGTAGACAGAGCAGCAAGCAGAGAGAGGGGGGGAAGCAGACTCCCTGCCCAGCAGAGAGCCCAATGCAGGGCTAGATCCCAGGACCGTGAGGTCATGACCTGAGCTGAAGGCAGAGGCTGTAACCCACTGAGACACCCAGTTGCAGGTGTTTTTGTTACGTAAATAAGCAAAGAGACCCTCAAACTTATCAAAACAGTTTGTTTATCTGCAGATAATGTGATCAAAAGCCAGAATCCAAAGTTCTAGAGCTAGTTACTTTGTTGGGAAGCAAGAAACAGAATCTAGATTCCTTTTGTACTAGTTCACTGTATTAGCAGCGCAGTCTTTTCCTTCCTATTCCTGTAAGAAATTAATTTACCTTAAATACCTGTCTGACTACTCTTTAAATCCTTTCCCACTAGGCCTCTGGGGAGGTGCAGTAACCTTTATGATTGATAAACATGGCAAGAATACTGGGCACATGCCTTTCAGCCTTGGCCCTCCCCATCTTGGGAGTTCTTCTTCCTGCTTTCTCTACACCAGGAAATTTCTCCCAGACCCGCGCTGTCCAGATGCAAATAAATTCCAGGGTTCAGTGCCAGCAATCATTTGCTTTAACAAACCCAATTCTACAACTTGACCTCTGTCAATAATAAAGGTGATAAATATGTGTGCTCCCCATTTATAATTTATTTCAATTTTTAGTGTTCAGAACCCACTTAATAACAGAGTTCTCTCTCAGAACCTCAACGGTGCTTTATAAAATAAGCCACACAGCTTATCACTTAAGAGAAGATTATCTATACCCCAAGAAACAACTCATTAATGAAGATATGGGCTACAGAATACAATGAGTTTGCAATTATTTTGAACAGAATTCATGGGGTAAAGTAAATCAGATGGCAGTGTTACATTCCATTTTGCCTTTTCTTCCCCCATGGTGGTTATCATACTTAAGAAGTGAATTGAACTTGAAATTGGAAAATATTTATTTGATGGAATACACACTTGGCTTATATATTTTTTTTAGCTCAGTGTTGTGGGTAGAAGCATAGGTGATGAAATAGGAAATCTATGAGAAAAGTACAAATCTTTTAGACCCCGTAAAATTATTATAAACCATCCAACATTGTTACTCCAAGATCAGATTTTGCCATTTACAGTTCATTTGATACCTTGAAGTGAGGAAAGATGCCGAGAACAAGTCTCCGGTGTATGTAACCTCTTGCTCTAGGTTAGGACATTACTCTGAGGTACTGAATCATATGAATATACAATCCATAACACAAGGCAAGATAGTACATGGGAATGAGTAAAATGGGGTGATACCAACAGAAGAAAAATATTTAAAAATTGGATTTCAAACAGGATAAAACATCTGGAGAACTATGTAGAACTTAGAACTTATATTCCTGATCTTGTACAAATTTGATAGAATTGATAGTCCAGGATGGGAATAAACACATTTTCTGAGGAAGAGACTTAACTTGAGTCACTAGGGCTTTTAATATCTGGCTTGGAACACACAACACGGGTTATCACCATCATCAATGAGAACAGTAGGTAAGAAAGGCAGACAGAGAGGGAGGGAGAGCCAGAGGGGAAAGGGAGTTCAGTGGAAAGAGGGAGAGGTTTGGGGATGGAAGTGGGGTTGGAAAGAAGAACAGAAGTTAAAGGATGGAAAAGAAAGAAGAAAAGAGGATTGTTTAATTATTTTCCAGAAACTTGCCTCCCTAACCTGGGCATCCCAATAAGATAGAGAGGCCTTCAAACTCATGATAATCAATCCGTCTTGACCTGGGTCTCCTCCCCTTGGTGGGCCACATCTGACCCCCAGGATTCCATTTCCTGCAAGTTTATTGCTGTGGGCCACAAATAAATTTTGAAATCCTGCTAAAGCCAGTGGATTCTTTGACAATTATCATGGAACCAGATAAAGGTAATAATTACACTAACTTCATGAATAATTGTGAATCAATATGTATGTCGTAAGTATGTGTGTGTGTATATACACATCCATTTCTTTCTATCATGATTATTTTTTTTTTAAGATTTTATTTATTTATTTGACAGACAGAGATCACAGGTAGGCAGAGAGGCAGGCAGAGAGAGAGAGAGGGAAGTGGGCTCCCTGCTGAGCAGAGAGACCGATGCAGGGCTCGATCCCAGGACCCTGGTATCACGACCTGAGCCAAAGGCAGCGGCTTAACCCACTGAGCCACCCAGGCACCCCTATCATGATTATTAAACTGTATTATGTTCCTGGAAGTCCTAGTTCTACCTATTTTACAATACATATTTTGAAAAATACATACTTACGACTTTGTTGGTTTTGTTGTTGTTGTTTTTATTTTGCTCAGTAATTTATTATTTTTTTATAGTGTTATGTTAGTCACCATACAATAATCGCATTGGTCTTAATTATCTGTTTAACACTTGGGCATAATAATCACAAGTGTGTCTTCTCCATAATTTGGAAAACAACGGATAAAGGAAAAGAACTTGGCCAAGACACATTTTTTTCCTTTTCTTCTTGTCTCTCTTGAAATATAGGTAATGGATATTTTAAGCATAAGAGTACGGTCCAGCCTGAGGCTTCGAACATCTACATTCCTCATTGCTTTCAGGCAAGATAGAGTGCTATTATAAAACATTAATAGAAACATAAGATAAAAGCACAAGTATTCCAACAAGCTGGCAGGACAGCTCTATTTGACAGGAATAGTTGTGGTTTTCCATCTCTGCTCATTCTAGAAGAAGCATGAACTCATTAGTCTAAAAAGCTCCTGAACCACCTGAATGTGAAGGCTTCCAACTACAGCTGAGAAGAGGAAGGGACATTTATATACACAATTCCTGGGAGAGATACTCCCAGGAAATACCACTGGGGGAGGAAAAAGATATTTGAGGTGATGATCGTTAAATCAGACACAAATCCAACCCAAATCCTTCTTCTCTGATCGAAATATGGGATTCAATTTCATTCTCTCGATTCCAAAAGAATCCATGTTCTGTATTAATCAAGAGCATAAGCAGATCTCAACTGCAGAGTCCCAGGCCCAAAAGATCTGTTTCCAGTGGTTGCAAAGAACACATCATGCCATCACTATCTGTTTACAAGTTTTATAATCCTTTTCCATATGTGAAAAATTGCAGGTATTTGCCATTATTTTCTCATAAGAAACTAGAAACATCAAGGCAATGTGTTCTAAACTAAGATGTTAGGGGCGCCTGGGTGCCTCAGTTGGTTAAGCGTCTGCTTTCGGATCAGGTCACCATCCCAGGGTTCTGAGATCGAGTTTCTCGTTGGACTCCTTGCTCAGCAGGGAGCCTGCTTCTCCCTCTACTTCTGTCCCTCGCCCTGCTTATGCCCTCCATCTCTCTCTCTCTCTCTCTCTCTCTCTCATTCTCTCTGAAAAATAAATAAATAAAACCTTCAAAAAATTTAAAAATAAGTTGTTAAAGGCAACAGGTTTTTGTGATCACTGCCCAAAGGGGAGTGAGTGTCAATGAATAGGGGCTTTAAGGACAGTGTATTGACTTGAAAATTTCTGCATCTGATCACATGAGGGTCTTGATCCTTTTGGCCATCCTGCCGGGGAACATGGAGCCAAAAAGCAATTCCAACAAAATCATGTAATCCCAAGTCTTTGTGTGTGCATGTGTGTGTGTCTTTAAAATACAAAGACAATGAATTTTTTTTTTTTTAAGTGAGCAGTCTTTCAACTTTTCTGTATAAACACTAAAGGCCATTTGGACGGTTGCCCGGCAAAGCTTGCATAGTTGTGGGAAGTGGATATAGTCTGGCCTGTCACTGCGGCAAAGTTGGACAGATGGTTGGGGACAAGGGAAGCAACACATGGTCGTACAAGAGAACTGGGTTTGGAGTCAGGAGACCATTCTCCAGTTTAGATTTTGCCACTAAATAGCTATGTGTGACTAAGATAAAAACACATTTTCTCTCTGAGCCTCAGTTTCCTTTCCAGTAAAATGAAGAGGTTGAATTTAATAAGCCCATACATCTGTAAAATATGATGATTCTATCATTCTAGATATAATATGTGTTAAAATTTTTATGGTGTTTGACTATGCCTTCCTTCCCTCTGTTCCTTTCCCAAAGTGCTTATCAGGATCTACCCAAGCCTAGCCAATGTCTGTTAATGATACAGGCATATTTTAATTACATGTGACAAATAAACCATTAAATCATGAGACATGCTTTTAGTTCTGGTACATTCTAATTATTCAATCACCAAGAGTTACCAATGGGAAACTTTACACCTAACTTACCTACTTCCTCAAGACACCAAGCATCAGTTAATGCTAGTTTATATTTGAAGGGGAGGAGAACAGAGGATACCCATAGGAGATCTGAATTTCCTCCATGAGCTAATTTTCTGAGAAGAAGCCACAAACTGTAATCATTTTAACTCAGAGACCCCACCCCTCTCATAAAACATGTACACCTAGGTACACTAGTAAAACCTGCCTCAGCCTTCAGGCCAGATTGCTACAGTTTTCACCGGATACCAGCTCCTGACATCTGACGAACTGAATTTCACAACTGAAAACACTAATGTCATTATAAGGTAATAATAAGGTATGCACCAATGTTACCATTTAATCTGTACAACTTACTAACCCTTTAAAAGAGTAAAATAATAAAAAGTCTGACACATTTTTCAAGCAACATATTAACTTGGGTTTGGTTGGGCTAAGATCTGGACTTCTTCCAACAGTTGGTGAAAAGATTACTAATTCATACATTCTTTGCTCATGTGAAGATACAGAGATATCATCCACTTAGTTTTGAAAGCATAAAATAAAAAGAAAACACCAAGAAAGGATAGGCAAGCTAATTGTTACGATCATCATATTTTGAAACCAAAGCTCAAACGTTTATTGTAACCAGGCACCCAGAATATTACCTGATCACAGGGGCAGATAGGGGAGTGAAAAGACACCAGGATATCCTCAAGTGGTGCAATCTTTTACAGGCTAAGAATCAGTGTGGAGAATTTTTACTTAGTTCCTTAAACTGTTGGGTGAGTTCTGATTGCTGCATTACTCTAAGAGATGATATTTCAGTGTAAAGTAGGAACACCTAGTTTTTTTGTTTTCTGTTTTGTTGTTGTTGTTTTTCCCCTCTCTAGATGTACTCTTGCCTGGAGGCAACATTAGTTGTAGAATAATGTATCTGAGAAAAAAGTTTTAATAGTGCGTGATGGCTGTAAACTAATTTCTCAGCAACCAGGTCAGACTGCCAAGATCCCTGCTTTTGACTCTTGCTCTAATTGCAGATACAGACACTGTAAAGCCAGTTGCTTATTTCTCAAGCATTTTACCTCTAGAAGTGTTGCTGCATACCATGCTGTGCACATGATTAACTGATCTGATGAAGGGTCAAGGCTGACGTGTTCTAGATCTCATTTGGATATTGAATTCACTGTGATCTATCAACCATACCCCTGTATACAACTATACACCATTATATAAAAATAACTGGAGAATGACCTTTGGGGGTTTGACTTCTTTCCCTGAATGTGTAAGGTACGACTGTCATTCTGATGGCTGCTCAGTGTCCATGCGGAGAATAGAAATAAATCATGATGACTGAATATAGAGAACTGGTTAAACAGTATTAGGGAACTGACAAGACAAAGGGAAATGGCACATTGACAGAGTAATAGGATAGGGAGACAAAGAGAAGTTGAGGTTGCTGGACCTAATAGTTGAAGATGACTGAAAGTCAGATCACTGAAGGGGGGGGGGGGTCGCCTGGTGGAGCTGGGACCCCGAGCGGGACCTCTGAGGAGAGGGCGCAGCTGCTCAGCAGAACCGGTCTCTTTGGAGGAATGGGGGGATGGGTTTCAGTACTCTTGAATTCAGAGGGTTGGAGGAGAAGACTGGATCCAGCTGCCATGGCCAAGGTGAAGTTAACAGGAACAGAAAGCCAAAACAGGAGGCAGCAGCCCCTTTTCCTTTTCCGACTTTGTTTCCCTCTAGCACCCCCTACTGACAGACCCTAACAGGGCACAGTTCGCAGAGGAGAGATGGGGTTTTCAGAATCTCAGCAGGAGCATCTCAACGCCCGGACTAGAATGGAAGATTTGTCCAACCCCCCTTTTTAAAGATTTTATTTATTTATTTGATGGACAGATCACAATTAGGCAGAGAAACAGGCAGAGAGAGAGAGAGAGAGAGAGAGAGAGAGAGGAAGGGAAGCAGGCTCCCCGCCTAGCAGAGAGCCTGATGCGGGGCTCAATCCCAGGACTCTGGATCATGACCCGAACGGAAGGCAGAGGCTTTAATCCACTGAACCATTCTAGGGGCCCCTAGAATGGAAGATTTAAAACTAAAAGATGGTAGTTTAATAACCATTACAGACTGACTCTGTGATTTTCTAAGTAAACTCTAAGTGCCTATGCTATCTAATTGTCATTTTAGACTATCTGTAAAGTCATAAGTGCATGTAATATTGTATGTTTAGAAGATTTTTTTCCTTAAAAAATAAAATAGGCCTTTGCCATAACTCTGTCACCACCCCATAGCTATGTCAGCAAAGAAACTCTTTTACGAGTTTCAGGATAGACATACATTATAATGAATCCCTCTCTAGTGAATTGTAATATCATTTCAGTGTAAAAGAGGCCTGTTTCTAAAGCAAGAGTGGCCCATTACTGGAAACAAACAACACATAGGTAGTCAGTCAACACTATATCACCTAAAATTAGTTATCTCGTACGACTTTCCTATCTTCTGAACCCCCTCTACATATTTCTATAGGGCCTTAGACTTTAGTCATCATAGTGACTTACCTGGATGGATTTGTTAGGGTTTCATGGTGATCCAAATACTCGCATCCCTGTTCCTCACTAACTTGTGACTCATCAGAAAAAAATAAACAAAAAGATAAGCAAATGAGAGTAAACTACCACATTTACTACTAAAATAATTACCCTTGGAGAAGGAGGCTTCTATCTGAAGGTAAGTGGTGTTCCTGATGTGAAGTACAAAATTAAATGGACAGATGCTCCCATAACCAATGACGCTGGCCCCCTGGAGGCCAAATCATATTTAGGGGGGAAGCAGGACAGAATTGAAGCCCCTGACAAGAATGAGAGAGGGTAAAAATAAAGTATGCCCATTTTCTTATCCATACTCACTAATCATACAAGAAAATTTCCCTCCACTTGCAGACGGAGCCCAGAAGCTCTACCCTAGTGGAGCTCCCACCACATGGAAATAAATACCAAGAGTTTAGGCAAAGTCGTTTTCCATATCCTCTCAGCACACTGGACAATAAATTCTGTGGAGACAGTGGCACCGTCTGTATTATTATAAAATCTTCAATGACTAGGTCAATATTTGGCACTTAACAGTAACTTAATAAGCATTGGTTTATTCTTAATTGATTAATTCTTAGATGGGAATTTATACTTAGAAAACTTAAATTCAAACTCTGGTCTGATACTAACTAGAAGTGCTACTTTTGACAAGTCATTTGGCATCTCTAGACCTCAGTAACTCATCTGTCAGATGGAGTTATCAGGCTGCCGCTAAATGGATTCTGGGATCCCTTCCAGTTTCACAAGTGTCAAGTCTTCTGTGTGGTTTTCCAATGCTGTGGAGAATCTATGGCAGATTTTGTAACCATGGAACCATTGGTACAAACAAATGCTAAAGTAAACATGTTTAGTGGGCAGCCAGAATCACGAGGCCTGATTCTATGGGTAGGTTGTCCTTCATTTTCCATTCTCTCGGCTTTTTATTCTTCCTGAAGATAGTACCAAGGGTTAAAAAATAGGACTATTATCCTAGTTCCTGCCTTCCACATGTCTCCTTTGAACTTTAATAAAGTATTGGGAGACCAGTGAGTATCTTGGTGCAGCCATATGATAATCAACATAAATCCTCTAAGTAAGTATGATTACCAAGGGAGATTGTTAGAGGAGGCTGTAAGGTTTCACAGAAATGGCATGAAAAAAGAGAGGCAGGACATCTTAGCTTCACCCAAACCTTGCAACCAACTCTTTGTGGAAATTTATGGAAGTCATAGAAACTCTCAGACTCAGGTTTCTCATTTGTAAAATGAAAGGCTAGAATACAATCGCCATTCTCCTTTAAAACCAACATTCAACATTCAGGTTAATGCTCTGAAGAATTCAATGTATTTGTATACCTAAACAGTTGCCAGCAGAACACACATTTTAAATATTAAGATTTTTTTTTTTTCTGATGAGATAGGAAAAAAAAAAAGACTTTTTAGGTTTCACTGGGAGTTTAATTTACAGAGAGCCACTTTAAGGACAATTTGATATTAACTGCTGAAATTCAGACTATATAGACCCTTTGAATCAGGTACAATACAGAGTGGTAGTCAAAGCATAGTC
The DNA here is from genome assembly GCF_022355385.1 of Mustela nigripes. Classification (NCBI taxonomy): domain Eukaryota; kingdom Metazoa; phylum Chordata; class Mammalia; order Carnivora; family Mustelidae; genus Mustela; species Mustela nigripes. Next base: position 205,204,868 of record NC_081558.1, on the reverse strand, counting down.
TTTGGAACTGCACTGGCTGGGCCTGGATTGTAATTTTTCCAGTATGGCCTTGGACAATTAATTTTGCCTCTTCAAGGTCAGTCTGTTGGTCTATAATGAAGAATACAATAATGGGGATTATGTTCATCTCTATTCCATTGAGTGACTGAAAGGGCTAAATGAGTCAATACATGTTATTAAGAATGTATAAATGTACCAGGCATAGACTAGCCACTTACAAAATGTTAGCTGCAACTATTATTTCTATTATTATTTTTTTTCCTATTCATGATTTTTTATTATTATTATTATTATTTTTATTTTTTTTAAGATTTTATTTATTTATTTGAGAGAGAGACAGTGAGAGAGAGCATGAGCGAGGAGAAGGTCAGAGAGCGGAGAAGGTCAGAGAGCGAAGCAGACTCCCCATGGAGCTGGGAGCCCGATGCGGGACTCGACCCCGGGACTCCGGGATCATGACCTGAGCCGAAGGCAGTCGTCCAACCAACTGAGCCACCCAGGCGTCCCATGATTTTTTTTTTATTGTGCCATTAGTCACCATACAATACATCGTTAGTTTTTGCTGTAGTGTTCCATGATTCATTGTTTGCATATAACACCCAATGCTTCGTGCAATCTGTGTCTTCCTTAATACCCATGACCAGGCTCACCCATGCCCTCACCCCTCTTCCTTCTAAGACTCTCTGTTTGTTTCCCAGAGTCTATAGTTTCCCATGGTTCATCTCCCACTCTGATTTCTTCCCCTTCATTCTTCCCTTCTCCTAATGTCCTCCATACTATTCCTTATGTTCCACAAATAAGTGAAACCATATGGTAATTGACTTTCTCTGTTTAACTTATTTCACTCAGCATAATCTCCTCCAGTCCCATCCAAGCTGATGCAAAAGTTGGATATTCATCCTTTCTGATGGCCGAGTATTATTAATATTATTACCTTATGATGAATATGTGAACATGTTAATGAATACATGTTTAAGTATTTTCATTCAGTCGAGCCTTTAAGGCAAATAGTAAGAAATCAGCTAATAGTGATTAATTTGCATTAAGAGCTGAATTAAAAGAAGAAAGGAAGAGAGGAGAGATAACAAATATGTGATGTTAAGTCTCACAAAGCCAGTCAGGGGGGCATAACTGGAGACAGAAAAGGATGAGGATACCACTGAGAAAATTATGTAGAAACTCTGAGAAACACTTGAAGAATAAGAAGATAATTCTCTCCATCTGTAGGAAAATGTTGGGTGCTAAAAATGGAGAGAAAGGTCACGGGACATTGATGTATTTGTGCAATATTCTTACTCCTAAATGTTCTAGAAAGATCATTTCCTAGCCCATGACAAGAAAGATCCAACAACACTAGCCTGGTATCTTCCCAAAAATCAGGATGGAAGGTATATAAGTCAAATCCAACAAGAAAGTGTCCTGCAAAGACCAGTGATAATAACATACCATGACCTAAGTTGCATAATTTTTTCAACCCCCTGCTCTATAAGAGAATAAAGAGGTAAACTAATGACTTACAGTATAACCACACTATATGAAAACAGGCCTCAGTGATAAGGACATGTGAGGTCCATGCTTCCTGACATGATTTCCAAGATAAATTGAAATAGAAAACAAAAACACAAGGCAGAAAAGTTTGGTTAATACCCATTATGTTAAGAAGGAGGATGAGAAAAAATTTAAACACTTACAAATTTCTAAATATTCATAAATATGTATGAAAATGCATGAAGCTCTGGAGGGATACACAGCAAGACAGAATGGTGTTTGCATCTGAGAAGCAAGGGATTTGAGAAGTAAATGTAGCGGGAGGTAGGAAGTTAGGGATGTTAATTTACCTGCCTTTACCAGTATGTGTGAATTTATTGCAATGCAAACACTTTTATGAATTATTTATAAAATAAAATACATTATTAAGGAATGATTTTAAATAAGAATTCCAGTTGCCTATGGAATTGAACTTAAGTTGGTATGTTTAATCTCCTTTTAGACTTTAGTTGATGAGGGAGTGGATTTCATTACATTCTTTCCTGGAGACTCTGCTAGTTTTCAGTAATTTTGTGAATAGGTCACATTCTGTGAAGGGCTCCAGGACATTGTCTTTTTTTTTTTTTTTTTTAATATTGCCTCTTAAATCTTCAAATTGCAAGTAGGAATTCTAGCATCAGTATTATAAGTATTAAATAAAGCCTGAAAGAAGTTATAAATTGTGTTAATCACTGCCAAAGCTATGTAGAACTGTCATGATGGTGATTTTTCTGAAGAAAAACCTATCATCCAAAATTTGATTCATGCATCCACTCAACCTTCCATCCCTTCATCTTGAATAAGTGCACATGGTATGTGCAGTGGACAGAATATGGTATATTCTGCCATGGAGTGGCTAATGCCTGGATAAACATATCCACCCAATATCGGACATTTCCAAGACCTGCCTATAGCGTGGGTATCCTCGATCCTCATTGAGCATATTGACGGATATCTCTGCGGTCATTTAATTTCTAACAATACTTCTCCCCTCTGCCAGTGTTCAAATCTAAGGCACGGACTCAAAAGCAGAACCAGAAGATACTTTACTTTAGAAGTTAAATAACTGGGACAACATTCATTTACCACCAAGTTTTAAAGACCTTTGTTACCTATATCTAATGAGAAGGGCAACTCTAGCTATAAGAAGCCATTTATTTATGCTCAATGTTGGTTTACTGATAGGAAACTTGGGCACTAAATTATTCTTTTTTTTTTTTTCTTGGCAAGTGACAGGAAGGGAATTGATGAGTCTTTCCTTGCTAAAGTATTTGCCTTTTAAAGAGACTACGGACTCTCAATTTTTTTTTTTACTGCAGAAGTTAATAGGATAGAATCGCCTTCTGAAAACTCAATAAATAATTTCATAAAATACCTATAAGTTATTCATGGTTGTGCTTTAAGCGTGAGTGCAAAGGAATAATTGGAAGATGGCTGAAGTAGATGGACATCAGATGTAGAGAGGAGAGAAGGAGGAGATTCACTATATGAGAGAATGCTCAGATTAATCCTGAGACGGCAAGACATTAGAAATTATTTTTTGTTTGCTAGTTAATTTGCTCGTTTTCTTTTGTATTCCTAGAATTTGAAAAAAAAAAATGTTCTTGGCGTTAGAATTTTTTTTGAAAACTCAAGTCTTTCTTTCAATCTGCCCCGGAATTTTTGTTTCTCCAGTCATTCTCTCTCAATGAGCAAGTATTTATTACACATGAATATCATGTCAGGCACATAACTACGTGGGGAGCAAGATAAAAGCATGTCATAATTGATAACATACTGTCTCATCATCTCTTTCCATGACACTCAGAGGGTCAGTGGTGGATGTTAAGGAAGCAGATTATGGTTAGTTCAAGACTATAAACCGGAAAATATACATAGACAAAGGTCCAAGTTTTGTGATATGAAGGCCTCCAAAATGGTAACTTTCCCACAAATATTTTTTTCAGACAGAGATGCAAGGCCTTAAATATTAACAAAACAAAACAAAAAAACACCTCTTTTTCTTTTTATTTGATAATTGGTTGAACATTTGTCTCTTAAGGATCTACTTTGCATACAAGTCTATGGAGATGGAAATGATCATTCGGACCCAATTTTTGCTTTCTAGGAGCAATCTGAGCCAACTGATACACATATGTTTGATTCTTCTATGCAAAACATAGAAAGCCATTCATTTGGGGGGTGTGAAACTTTCAGGAATCCTTTGCTCTGCTTTGTTTTTTGTCCCTAAAAATGTTGTAGAATATTCTTTTTTCCTAAGATTCTCTTAAAATGTCTTCGAGGGTTTTTGTGATTTTCCCAGAGTTTGGACTGAAATAGAAAACAAATTAGAACATCAAGAATATCAAGAAAACGTATCTTCTGTTGTCACATCCCTCTGTCTCTGTTTGTTCATGGAGATTTCCCAGGACTGTTTTTCATTCCCCCTTTCCTTACTCTAAGTTCTTTCTGTATTTTAAATGCTGTCTGCTGTCCTAAGACAATGAGAGTAAGTTCTTTCCTTCTCTGTGTTCCCACGGATGGAGGCGTTGCAATGAGAAACACTCAACATAATACTGGTTCTCTAACTGTGGGAGCATCAACATGTTCCCTGCCTCTCTAAGCTTTAGCTCATTTTTTGAAAAATGGGCTTCTTAATACCTACCTACAAGAGTGCTGGTAGGATTAGAAATTGCCTGAGGAGAGCTGCCATTCAAAATTAATGGTTATCCTTTACCTAGATTTATATTTGGCCCTTATATGATTCCGCCCAGTTCTTTATGAACCCCCTATACCCACCCCAACACTGCTGAAATGTCCCTGAGGTTAGGGACCATCTTTTTCACTTGTTTATTCTTCATTTTAATTAAAATGTGTGTTTTGCAACTTCAGAAATACTTGTTGATGGGTCATGATGGCTGTCATCATATTTTATCTTTAATGACAGAGAATAGGTAACAAACATACAAATAAGAAAACTTCAGTATAGATTAAGTTTTTCAAATGCTTATGGAATTTGTGTTATCTCTAAAGTACATCTGAAAACATAATCAGAATATATCACAGAAATGGATCGTATACATGGATTCTGAGTCTGAATTTGAAAGATCTAGACAGTTGCATAAGTTACTCCAATAAAAAGAAAGTGATCGATGTTCTGGTAGAAGATTTTGTTAATTAAGCACTGGGGTACAGAAGATAAAAATGTTAACTCCAAGCTGGGAGATTTAGGTGATTGTTTTGAAAAACAAAAAAATAAATAGACTTAATGTCTATTTATGTCCAATCCTAGAACCACCATAAATTGTGCATGTACTATAAACCCAAATACTTTTTAGTTACTATCTAATTAATTCCACACAATAACCATATGAGGTAGGAATCATGATTTGCATTTTACTAATAAGGAAACCTAAATTAAGGTCATATTCTTTCCAGTGACCATGTGATGAATTCTTACAGACCAAGGCTAGAATGAAGACTTAGAGAAAAGAAGCCTAAGAAACTCTAGGATCTATTCATGTTCTTTGCTGTATAGTTCAGGGTGACCCAGGTTAGAAGAGTTCCCATAGTGCCATGGGCTCCAGCCAGCTCTGTAGGCCCTAAGGATTCTCAAGTACGAGTTTGGGTTTAACTTGACATGATTATTACTTTCCACTTGTGTTGCTTTTACATACTCCTCAAAAATAAAGAGCAGTAGAGAATTTAGTAGTTTAGGATATGGGAATAATCTCCATCAGGTTCCATTGGAGATACAGTCCATGTTTAGAAAAGTGGTCAGGGCAATATCCCAAAGCAGTTGGAAGATCATTATTCATTCAGCCATGATAGTCGTCATTGATAAGGAATATTGAAGAATGGAATAGCCTCAGTTATTTAACAGAGTTCATATAGTTTCCACACATCTACAATAGAGCCAGGACAATCAACGTTCTTTCCACTTCTCTCTCACGTCTCTGATCTTACTTTTGGGTACTAACTGTAAAAAATAATACATACCTTTATATCTCTTGCCAAACATCTTAGCATGTATATAAGTTCTCTATGTTTGAAGACTAACATCAATTTCCATATTGGATTTTTTTTAAACTCATGCTTTAAAAAAAAACAAAAACAAAAACACAACATTTTATGTTCCCACAGTATGACTCAAAAACATGTTTGGACATGATTCAGAATAATTTGTTTATTGCTATATGTCAAAATCTACTTTTCTCAGCTGATTTGAACCTGGATGTATTTTCTTTCAGGCAAGCAAGATTTTTGATCTTAGAAAGATGACTTTAAATGACTTATTTATGTTTACTATTTATTTATAACCATCTTAATACTTAAAAATTATTCTCCGTTCTTGTCCTTCACCACCACAAATGATAACAAATTCCTTATTCACGTAGCTCCTTTTTCCAGGCCTATACCCCAAAGATAAACCAATGAACCAGGCAACTTGGCCACAGCTGTTGAAATAATGAAAGTCAAACTGTTGCTAATTATTGGCTAAAAAGAAAATATTAGCTAATTGGGAAGAATATATGGCAGAATGACCATGTGTGTGAACATACATATACACATGATATACCCTTCTGAATGACCACATGACTAATTGTATTTTCTGTATGTGTTTATTTTAATCAAGATTAACTTAATTATAAGGAACTGATCCACTTAAAAAGAAGATTCAGAGGATTTATTGTAGAGATGCAGGAGGCACAGCTGGACCTCACAGGGCCAGTGGAACCAGAAATATCAGAAATGGTCTCTCTCTCCCTCTCTCTTCCTTCCCCCTCCCTTTCCCTACTTTCCCATGATTTCTTCTATGCTTTGATATGTGTTTTCTTCATTTTTGCCTTTTCAAAGGTAGAGTTTTTCTTCTATTATTGCAAGTTCCAATCCAACCCATCATCTCTCGCCTGGAATGTTGGAATCTGTTTTTCCTTTCTCATCCACACCCATAACTTCATACACTAAATTCTACTTTGCCTTTGGGTCCAGCTCAGATATTATCTTCCTCGTACAGTTTCACCTGATTGCCCAGCTGAAAGTAACCTTAAACTTTTATAAATTTTCAGTGTACTTTATGTTTCATCTCCTATAGCTGACATCATTTTTATATTAAATATGCACCCTTGCTTTCTTTCTAGAAATCAGACATTGATATCTTACACATGTTTGGATCTTGCCAAATAAAAGCTATCACTCATTTGCTTTGTTGGAATTGTCCTATGTGACCTTAGCAGACTTCCCTAGACCCAATGAGTGAAGGTCAAAGGGAGATAGATTTCTGCTCAATAAATAGGAAATAATAAAACTCCAAACTCTCTATAAGGACTGCTCTCCAAGTGCTCTCTTGAAAGCCCATTGGAACCTTAAAATAAGAAGGCATACTAATTAAGGCGTGTATATGTCTACAAGTAACAGAACAGTTAATTAAAAGTGGCTTAAACCACCAGGCCTAAATTTTACTAAAAATAACTTCCAGGATTAACTTGATGACATGATGATATCATTAAGTATAAATATTTTTGATTCTGTTCACCTTTACCATCTTGGACACATTGGCAAACTTCTAAGTTTGCCCTCTTCTAAATTCAAGACAGTTTCCATAGTGTCAAATATCACATACAAACAAAACAGCTGACCAAAAATGAGACCAAAGTTACAGATGCTTTGTGCTCCAGCCCCACTGTCAAGCACTGGGCTACATGTCCCCTCCTAAGTCCAGCACTGGTGGAAGCCTTGAGACATCTAGAATTCACCCGCTAGGTGTGGAGAGGATGTCCTTTGAAAATGAGAATTCTACCAGAAGATAGAAGGTAAGAGGTAGGTGACTTTGGGATATTTGATTGGGCATATCTTTTTCTGAATGATTCAGTACAATGCCCTTTCCATAGCTGAGGGCATTTAACTGTTAGGTGACAGAGGGTGGAGAATATAACCTTTAAGACCTTTGTTAAACCTCAGTTTTTATGACTAAATGAGCAAGTAAGCTAGATGGTATGTGTTTATGATTCAGGTTCTCCATAATTCTGTGCTCAAGGTGGTGTCTTAGACCTCTTTCTTAAGCCAGTTTATTATATAGGTTTTGAACTTTCTGCTACCTAGCTGTGGAGCCGGCTCAAGCTTTTCTTTCATTTTGTTATCCTTGTATCTAAATTTAGAACTCAGTAGCCTACGAAACATATTCCAATCCAGTGTTCTTTGATTTACAAGGCTCATTCCAATGAAGAATTTTCTGATCTCATGACTTCCTTCTGGAGTTATAAACTAATGTGTAATAGGACATTACTATCCCCTTATCAAAGGTAAAGACAATGCACAAGACCAATATGAGTGTGCTCTGAATGAATGCTGTCCCTAACAAGATGTTCCAGCTTAATCAGATCTGACAGTGGGTGGGGCTGGAGAGAGGAAAGGAATTGCAATCAGTTTTCTATCCTCAGACACAAAGACTTCACTATGTTTCCAGGGTAGTCTGTGTCTTTGTGTTTTATAAATCATAAGTCCTGTAGATATACAAGTATGAAGCAAGTTTCTATTATAAAGTCCTTTGCTTTTTGAGAATATAAATTCTTACACTTAATCAAACAGCATCTCTGAGTTATTGTTTCATTTGCATGTTTTCATTAGGATGAAGTTGCAAAGGATAGAGTTGTTTTTGTTTTTGTTTTTTAAGGGATGTAGGCACAGATTTGTGTCTGAATTATTTCTTGTTACTATGAAAAGGAACTTTTTTCCCCAAGCCCGTAAGAAGTTGCTTGTAAGAAATGAGGGCTAGAGAGAAAGTGTCAAAGAAATCTCTTTCATGACTGTGAGATGCCTGGCAGCTGGTGGCAAAGGGTGGCCCAGTATTGGGGAAGGACTCTGTCACGTTCTGCACCTTCAGCCAATGATGACTCTATGAGCAAGCACGTAAAGACAGCAAGTTATGGACAGCCATGAGAGATCTCAAAAGTGCCAACATTTAGGGCACCTGGGTGGTTCAGTCATTTAAGTGGAGGACTCTTGGTTTCAGCTCAGGTCATGATCTCAGGGTGTTGAGATAGCCCCTGGTTCCCGACTGCTGCCCCTTGGGCTCCGTGCTCAGCAGGAAGTCTGCTTTAGGATTCCCTCCCTCTGCCTCTGCCCCTCTCCCCGAACTCTCTCAAAACAAATTAATAAATCTTTTTTTTAAAAAAAGAAAGCAAAATCTATGGTGACAATAGAGGGAGTCTTTCTACCAATTCCAAAAGTACTGACTCTTGACCAGCGAAAGCTGAAACAGGAGAGAAACAACATGTTTTCTAATACTCGGTAACTGTTTTAAAGGGACTGGTCTGCAAAAACACTGAGTCACTCCTTTGTTTTAACTTAAAAATGCTTCAAGGACCACTTTCCATTGTGAGAGACGGTTCTGAGGCACAGAGCTGTACCAATGAATAGCCATGCAAAAACAACAAAAAACAAAAAACTTACTTCTAATGCAAGATAGCTAAAATTGTACAAAAACTTTTTGTGTAGAAAATATATCTTTATGAATATTCCTAAATGTTTTCCTCTCATGTAAACTTAAAAAGTTCTTTATTCCTCTTCAATTGAAAATTGGTAATAAAAATAGTGATGATGATAACATATATATAGAATGCTTGTTCAGGGGCCAGCATGAGAATTCTGGATGGATTATCTTGTTTCACTATCTCCCTCACCTAAGAATTCTTATTATTCCCATTTGATATGTGAAGACACTTGGGCTTTAGAGAACCTAACAGAAAATTTAGGATATGAAGCAAGTGTGATTGGTTCCAGAGCCTCTGATCCTCTCTACCAGTGTCTCTCAACCTTGGAGCTAATGATTTTTTGGACGAAATCATTTGTTTCGGGGAGGGAGTTTCCTGCCTATCATAAGATGCTCAACAACACCTCCGATCTCTGCCCACTGGACATTGGTGATTCCATCCCCATCCCAGTCCCTGCAAGAGGTGAAAATAAAAAATACCTATCAATATTATAAATATAAACTTAATATTTTTCAAGTTGTCCTCTGGAGGGGTAAAATCACCCTGGTTGAGAACCACTGCTTGATGCTCTACTGCTTGCCTGCCATTTCATCATCTTGGAAGGGAACATCAAAGCCATTTAAGAGATGTTTTAAAAAGGCCCTGAAAGTTTTAGATGACAGGGTCCTCAACGTGGCCTGGGGATTGTTGGGAATAACCGATGAACTTTCTGTCCATACTTCTGAATTCCACATCATTTGGGAGCTTGGGATTCAGAAAAATAGGATCTGGTCTTAGAGTCTAGTGCCCAGGCTGACATGCATTTAGGATTGCCCTTCCTCCAAGCCCATTTGCCACTAAATCTGACCCAGCTGAATGACTTTCTCCAAGAACTGCTTGAGCAGATAATCAAAATGACTGATTCAGAATTTAAAGTTGAAATACAAAGCAGAGATAGTGAATGAGAAGTTAAAATACCAAGGTGACGTACCGAGAAATTGTATCAGACTTTGTGAAGTGACCATGAGTTTTTTTGTTTGTTTGTTTTGTTTGTTTGTTTGTTTGTTTGTTTAATATCTAGCTTTTTAAGAAGGATGAAAGGAGTTTCTTCCTTCCCCTAGAAAAGTAACCAAGCCCTTGCTTTCCTAAACGCACACACATCATACCACCAGGGGGTAATTACTAGCCTTTTGAGTTTGTGTTGGACAGCCCTGCAAATAACTCATAACCAAGTGTTTTAGTTTCTAAGAGTTGGGCCAAGGATGCTACAGACAGAGAGAGACTGTTGTTTGATCAAGGTTGGCATGGAGCTTTATAGTGGGAGTGAGGAAGGTGACCACTGAAAAGACCCATTTGTTACTGCCTAGAAGTTAGAAAGGGCACCATTTTCAGACGTTAGAAATGTGGAGACTTAGGCCCGGTTTTGAGGCACGGAGGTAAAGAACCCACCAGGGAAATGTTGATGAGACCTGAATAGCTTTATTGGATTTACCTCTGGTTCCGTACCCTAAACCCGCTTCAGAAAGATTAAAGAATAACTCTTAATCAAATTTTGGACAATAAAGAAAACAGAACCCAATTGAGTTACCACATAATACGTATTTAATTTACACAGATTCAACCCTCAGACTTCAACAAAAAAATTATTAAAATTTTAAAAACTGATTATACATTTTCTAATTTCCATATCATGTGTATTAGTGTATACATTATGAATTTATAAATACACATCACTGTCCAAGTTTTACACACATGTCAATGCATTTTGAATATTCATAAATAAGGCTTGTCACATAATGCTATTACAGATATTAGTTGTTACTATTCTTAATAATAATAATTTTATGGAAGATTCAAGAGGCTTTTAACAGTAATCCCTTATGTTCGGAAATTAGATCTTATCCTCTGCATTAAAAAAAAACGCCCCTTATAATACAAAGTCTCCTGCTGCAGGGAATTCAGACTTTTTGGAAGTACAAATATATTAATAAGTCATTAGAGTATAATGAGTAAATATAATTAAAAAATAAGGGGGGAGAAAAGGAGGGACGCAGGGGAGGGGAGGGAGCAATTCTACCACCAGGTATCAGGTCTGTATTCTAGACAGGACGAAGAAGAAAAGAAGAATAAACAACAAAAGAGAGCTCTCACCTAAGTACATCCCCCCTAACTTGTTCTGCAGGTGCCCTATATGTTGACTTCTGTTTGCATCTCATTGGCCTGATGTGGTTACATCTCTGTTCCAGTTGCGGAGAAGTATGGGGGACTTAGGATTTATAACTAAACATGTTGCTTCTCAGAACAAAATAGGAATTGTGTATGTTTAGAAATTGGTGTGCCGGGGTGCTTGGGTGGCTCAATCGGTTAAGGGCTTGCCTTCAGCTCAGGTCATGATCCCAGGGTCCTGGGATCAAGCCCTACATTTTGGTGGGGGGAGTACCTTCTCAGCAGGGAGTCTGCTTCTCTCTCTCCACCTGCCTCTCCCCCAGGCGTGTGTTCTCTCCCTTGCTCACTCTCTCAAATAAATAAATAAACTCTTAAAAAAACAGAGAGAAAAAAATTGGCATGCCTCCAACCTTGACATTTGGCTTGAAAACTCGTATTGAACAGACAGCTAGCAATGTCTTTCCCTCTCTTTTTTCTCAACAGATAGATAAACAGATGTAGAGAATGATATCTGTATGTACTTATACACATATGTATGTTGATAGATATACAGACATATATACACACATATGTTTGTGTACATGTATATAACTGTATGTGCTATTTGTAATGAATTATATACATTTTATGAAAATGCAGGAAGAAAAAAAGGAGTATTTAAGGAATTGCCTTGAAATAACTGGGAAAAAAACCACTGTTCGTTCCATACATATCATTCTCTAAAATAGACTGTTGGGGTGCCTGGGTGGGCTCAGTCATTAAGTGTCTGCTTTCAGCTCAAGTTGTGGTCCCAGGGTCCTGGGATCAAACCCTGCCACTGGCTCCCTGCTCAATGGGAGGCCTGCTTCTCCCCCTCCGACTCCCTGGCTTGTGTTTTCTCTCACTCTGTCAAATAAATAAAATCTTTAAAAAAAATAAAATAAAAAATAAAATGACTGCCAATGGTCTTGAAACTTAATTTTATAGAAATATACTTACAGTAGCTAAAAATAAAAAAAACACTTATTAAGGGTATAAAAGAATAAGTTTTGAAACAATATAAGAAATTATTAAAGAAAAGATTGATAGATTTGAAAGTATTCAATTTTATATCTCCATGTGATTAAAATACATATAACCAAAAGGAAAACATCTAAATGTAAAATGCTTATATTTGTTATGATAGAAGTATAAAGAGGTTAATTTCGTCAGTACATCTTAAAAACCTTGTTCAAATGGATAAGGAAAACTGTAAGATCCTAGCAGATGAATTGATATGTAATATGAATAAACAATTTGCTCAAGGAGTAAAAGGAAAACAAAACAAAACAAAACACTTGGGAAACTTTATTCCTCACTGGGTTTCAAATAAATGAAAACAATCTGGCATTTTAATGTATACCTGGTAGAAAAATGAGGACCTTTAAAAGGCAGTGATAACATCTCAAATTTCCATTTGGAGGAACACATTGTAAATTGACACGCATATTTTGATATATGACGGGGAGAACTGCTGAAACTCCGAATGCCCGCATCACCCAGAGCATTTTGAAGGAAAGCAGCCTCCAGCACCCCTCTCTGCATGATTCGTCATGGTTCATGAGCATCTAGGAGCACCACACCTCTTTCTTTGCTCACCATCACAGGCACCAGGGATCAGTACAAGATTTAAAGGTAAATAACACAGAGCAGAATCGGAAGAAGCCAAGGTCTCTAACGCCTGGGTGAGAAACATTTCCCAGTGCAGTGCTCCATACCAGAAAGTGGCAATCTAACCAAATCAAGATTCATTTCACTGCGAAGTATGAATTCTGGTGAGCTGGTTAATGTTAGGTCAACTTTGTCAGGCCAGACTACCCAGTTATGTGGTCAAACACCAGTCTAAATGTCTCTGTGAATATCTTTTTTTTAGATGACATTAAATTTTCAATCAGTGAACTTTGAGCAAGCGGTTTAAACTCCTTAATGTGGGTGGGTTTCGTCCAATCAGTTGAAGGCCTTGAGAGGTAGAAGATTGAGATGTCCTAAGGAAGAGGAATTCTTTGTCCAGACTGCATTTAGATGTGGGCTGTAGCATCAACTGTCCCTTGGCTCTCCAGCCTGCCAGACTGTTCTAAGATTTTCAACTTGCTTGTTCCCATAATCATATAAACCTCTAGTTCCTTAAAATAATTCTATCAATGTATAGATATATCTGGATCTCCTATTGGCTCTGTTTCTCAAGAGAACCCTAAGCTAAGGTGGCTCAGTTGAGACCAAGTTAACTAATACTACCCCTTCCTAAATAATCCTGGAAGCTTAGTGCCCCTGGAGTAATTACTAATGTGTATTCCCAATTCCACTCTATTTTTACTACTAAGGTAGAAATCCATATAATGGTTATTCTCATAGATCAAATAACTCAATGCCTGGGAACCGTGACAGATGATAGTAGTGTTCATAAATCATGCATCCCATACCTGAAAATTCATTTTAACAGAGAAAATTAAGCCTCTTATAACCTCACTTTTATTTATTCATTTATTTTTTTCCCATGGCACTCTGTTGATCAGTGTTATGGACCATTTACAAACATGCTGGTACCAAAGTGAAGCAAACCAGTAGCTTCCTCAATTCAGAGACTGAAGAATATTTCAGACTTCCGTATAATTCGTAATTTGCCTAAACTTCAGACTTCATAGTGCAGAGAGTTCCTCAACAGTATACTAAATCCTAGTGCTAAGGCAATCACATGTCCTAGATTCATGTGAATACCATCTTTTTGAACATGCTTGGCCGATGTGAGTACCATGACATGCCTTTCTCCTGTAGGCTTTCAACAGGTATAGTTAGGTTTCAGAAATGAATGGCTTCTATTGAAGGGGGCCACTTTCTGTGTGCTTACTTCCTCTTAGCTCAGTGTAAACCCTCTTCATTTCTCCTCTGCCTCTCTCCATTATGATTCTTTCCCATTTGTGCCTCACTGAACCTGGTTAACCAAGTCTCCATGTTTTGTTTATTCGTATGTGGGCTCCTCCCCATGCCGGAGGCCCCAAATGATCAGTGTATGAGTCAGCAGACCAAACTGATATGGGAAGTGCCCTGTCTTAATCCTATGATTGTTTTCTGAAGATACATTAAATAAGTCTTTTCAGCTTTCACAAAGCTTCTTGCCAATGAGTTTGCGGGCAAGAGCTATATTTCTTGGGTAGCTTGAAACGTATTCCTAACGAATGAAATCCTCTCCATTTTAGAAGGCATTTTAAAGTTGAATGATCCAAAGAAAAATTCTAATGAGAAGATACTGCTATTTTTAGAACTGAAATCTGTCTCGCAGTTTGAACACAAAAATTTGGGAGACTGTGCTTAAAAGAATTGTAATGTCATTTGCTACACATGCCTTAGAAACAAATGTAAATTTTTTGTTGCATCTTTGCAACAGCATGCAGTTTGGCTTTTAAAAAAGATTGTATTTATCTACTTGAGAGAGGGAGAGAGAGCTTGCAAGCAAGAGAGCACAAGCAGGGGGAGCAATAAAGTGAGAGGGAGAAGTAAACTCCTCCCTGAGCAGGGAACTGAACAGGATGTGGGGTTTGATCTCGAGACCCTGAAATCATGACCTGGGCAGAAGGCAGCTGTTTAACCTACTCAGTCACCCAGGCTCCCCTAAAATTAGACTTCTTAGAATAGTTTTTTTGCTTTCATATTTTGAATTTGTTCAGGCAATTGATACCTTAAGTTCAAATACATACTATTTTCCTCAACATTGTCTATATGTTAAAACTTCTAACCGTTGGGGGAGGCTGGGTGGCTCAGTGGGTTAAAGCCTCTGCCTTCGGCTCAGGTCATGATCTCAGGGTTCTGGGATCGAGCCCCGCATCGGGCTCTCTGCTCAGCAGGGAGCCTGCTTCCCTTCCCCTCTCTCTGCCTGCCTCTCTGCCTACTGTGATCTCTGTCTGTCAAATAAATAAATAAATAATCTTAAAAAAAAAAAAAAAAAAAAAAAACTTCTAACCGTTGAATTAAGTGTACAGGGGATTGTGTCAAATGGGACACTATTAAAAAGCAAATTAAAGTGAGTTCTCATTTCTCCATATAGTCATGGGGAAGCCAAAACTAAGAGTTTCATTAAATCTAACAGTCTCATTTTCGCCATTAGTTTGAACCTCTTCCTCCTACCAAACCTCTGGCCAGGGCTGCTTAATTAACTAATTCCACTTTTCCCCTTCGCCTTTCCTGAGCCCTCCCTCTGGGGCTAATGAGTAGCCACATGTCTAGTAGGTAGACAGCAGGAGGGAGGAAATGGATAATCAGCCCCATGAAGAGCAGATCCTCTATCACAGACTTCGTTTCATAGAAGGGGAAAACGCAGTAAAGGGCTTCAAGAAGCACATTTTAGCAATTAATTCAGCCTTTGCAGGAGCTTGCTACGTTTTCAGTTTTGTCTTGGACAGTTTCTCAGGGCACGCTGGTCTTTTCGTTTACGGTCCTTTTCAGTTTGTTCTCAGAGTATGCTGCTTTATCTCTGCAGTCCCGTCTCAGGCTTTAGGGCAGCATCTCCCAGACACCCCAGGGCAGAGTTATTCCCCCTTTACCCAACATCTCCATGTTCCTTGTGAAGATATTCATTTGACAAGAATATGTTGATCGTCCTCTTGGTGGGAGGCATTATAGCATTCACCACATTGTGCTTTCAATTTAGTTCGGTTGTTTTAGTAAATATCCTTACTACAAAAAGAGAAAAGTAAAAAATCTTAACATTGCGGACTGATAAGTCATCAAAAAGAAAACACACTTGCATAAGCAGCAAAGAAGGCGTTGTCAATATCCCAGAAACTCCCTACCAGTCCCTGATCACCTGTCTTTCCCAAAGGCAATCCCTGCCCTGACTTTTACCATAAATTAGTTTTGCCTTTTTTTAACTTGATATAAAGTATACACCTTTTGAAGTCTATTTTTTGCTCAAAATTGTGCCTATGATTCATTCGATCATTTTCACTGCTGAACTGTATACATTGGATGTATGAAGATTTTATTTCTGTATTCCAGTGTACAGGCATGTGGATGGTCTCAGTTTATTGACTGACAGGTACTGCTGTTAGGGACATTGCTGTGCATATCTTTGTTTGCATATATATTCACAACTCTGTGCAGTATATACTTAGGAGTAGAATTCTGAGATACGGGGCATGCTGATGTTCACTTTAAGAGAGATACTTACTGCAATATACTTTTGCGGAGTGTTCATTTATGCACACCTGGCAGTATAGCAGTGTTCCTCCTGTCCACATTACCTGCTCAGCAATATGTGCTCTTTTCCTGTATGTGCATCCAATGGTATGTCTGTCTGGTCTTTATTCTGCATGTTACTTTGCACAAATGATGCTGAAGGGGGAGAAGCCCGGGTGGCTCAGTGGGTTAAGCAGCTGCCTTCAGCTCAGGTTGTGATCCCAGGGTCCTGGCATTGAGCCCCATATACAGATCCTAGCTCAGCGAGGAACCTGCTTCTCCCTCTCCCTCTCCTTGCTACTCTGCCTCCTCGTGTTCTCTCTGTGCCAATAAATAAATAAAATTTATTTAAAAAATGAGGCTGAAGGGTGTTATGGTTTAATGTATATTGGCCATTTTGCACATTCTTTTTTGTGAGGAGTCTGTTCAAGATTTTGCTGAAATTTAAAAATTTGTTTTTATTTAAGAGAGAGCAAGCGAGAGAGAAAGATTGAGGGAACGAGTTGGGGAACGGGCAAAGTGAGAACAGGCTCTCTTCTGGGCAGAGAGCCCGATGTGGGACTGGATTTCAGGACCCCAAGCTTATGACCTGAGCTGAAGGCAGATGTTTAACCCACTGAGCCACCCAGACACCCTTTGTTGAATTTTTTTTGTTGTTGTTCTCACTCCGACTTTATCATATATACATGATATAAATAAATAAATAAATAAATAAATAGATGTATTTTCTGGATAAGTTTGTGTACTTTGCAAATATCTTCTCCCATGCTCTGAGGTTGGAATTTTCATGGATTTCATAGTATTTTTCAAGTTCTTATTTATAATAGGGTCCATTTTTCATTTCCTTGCTTTATATTAGCACTGATTGGGATCAGTTGAAGTATTGTTGCCTGCCTCTAAAGTCATGAACATATTCTTCCTGTCTTCTACATTCTAGAAATTTTGATGTTTTACTTTTTGTACTTAAATCTAAAGTATGTCTGAGTGATATATGATATAGTGTATAATATACTGTGATGTAGAGAGTCACATTTCCATGTTTTCCTTATGAATGTCTTGTTTACTGTTACTTATGAATTTACCATTTACTGAAAAGACTTATGCTGCTTATGAATTCACCATTTACTGAATGACTATGCCTTCTCCACTACAGTGAAAATCTTGCCATAATCAAATGTCCATATGCGGGAGTCTATATCAAGATTCTTGTTTTTGGGACGCCTGGGTGGCTCAGTGGGTTAAGCCTCTGCCTTCGGCTCAGGTCATGATCTCGGGGTCCTGGGATCGAGCCCCACATCGGGCTCTCTGCTCAGCGGGGAGCCTGCTTCCCCCTCTCTCTCTGCCTCTCTGCCTACTTGTGATCTCTGTCTGTCAAATAAATACACAAATAAATAAAATAAATCTTTAAAAAAAAAAAGATTCTTGTTTTTTCCATTGATCAGTTTATTTACACCCAGACCCACACTACCTTAAGTATTAGAAATCTATAAAAGTTATTGATACCTTTTGTCGTAAGCCTCCTGGCTTAGTTCTCCTTCATGTTATCTTTGCTATTTTTTGCCCCTTGCATGTTCATACAAGTTTTGGAATCAGCTGGGTAATTTCAAAAAAAAAAAAATCTTGATGAGATTTTGATTGTGATGGTACCAAATCTATAGATCAGTTGGGAAGAATTGGCTTTTTAAAAGTATTGCATCTTGCAATCAACCTGTCTGGTAAATACCTGTGTTTATTTAGGTTCTCTTTAATTACATTTGTAGTGAGATCTTTGTTTAAATGTGATTTTAAAGTCTTTGATTTCTTAAAATTTTATTGCTTATATAAAGGAACGCATTGATTTTGTATCTATTCTATTCAGGGACTTTACTCAGTTCATTTATTAATTGCAATAGTTTATCCGTAGGATATTTTATATTATCTGCATGTATAATCATACCATTTTGGTTTTTTTTGTTTTGTTTTGTTTTGTTTTTAAAGAGAGAGAGAGTGGGAGTGAGTAGAGGGGAGGGGCAGAGGGAGAGGGAGAGAGTGAATCGTAAGCAGGCTCCACATTCAGCACAGAGCCCAACCCTCAGCTCATGACCTGAGCTGAAATCAAGAGTCAGATGCTCAATGGACTGAGCCACCCAGGTGCCCCTACAGTCATATCATTTTGAATAATGTTTCTGTTATTTATTATTGCCCAATTCTTATTTTTTTTCCTCCTTGAATTATTACAGTGAATAGAAGTTTCAGTATAAAATTAAATAGCAGAGCTGACTCTAACTTCCTTCAGCCATTCTCAGACTTGATGAGGAAGAATTTCTGTGTGTTACTGTTGAACAAAAGTTTTGCTGTGGGTTTGTTTTTTGTTTTGTTTTCTTCTAGATAACCTGTATCAGATTAAGAAAATCACCTTTTATTCCTACCTTGCAATGTTTTTTTTTTTCATAAATGAGTATTGAGTTTGGTAACATATTTTTATTATATTTTTGAGAATAACCTAGACTACTACTTTTTTGCCTGCTTATTGTGAATTTAAGTGATTACTCTTAAATATTAAAGAATATTTGTATCTCAGAATAAATAAATTTTGTTTATGTTATGATATTCTTTTAAATTGCTGCAAGGTTTCATTTGTTAATATTTGATTTTATATTTTTACACCTAAATTCATGTGAGTTCATTCATTCATGTGCCATTCATGAATGGCAGGTAATGTCACATTTTTCAATGTCCTTATCCAGTTTCCACATCACTAACTGGGCCACCTGTGGACATGTTAACCACTGTCTCTCTCTCTCTCTCTCTCATTAAACATTTTATTTATGTATTTGAGAGAGAGAGCACATGTGCAGGAGCAGGGGGAGGGGCAGAGGGAGAGAGAGAAACAGGCTCCCCACTAAGCAGGTAGCCTAAAGCAGGGCTGGATCCCAGAACTCTGAGATCATGCCTGAGGCAAAGGCGGGTGCTTAACCAACTGATCCATCCAGGCAGCCCTTTCTTCTTCTTCTTCTTCTCTTCCTTCTTCTTCTCCTTCTCTTTCTCCTTTCTCCCCCTCCTCCTCCTCCTCCTCCTTCTCTTCTTCTCTTCCTCCTCCTCCCCCTCCCCCTCCCCCTGTTCTCCTCCTCTTTTTTGGTCACCTTTCCTGGACCATTAGTATTTGTAACTGAATGCAAGACTTTGTAGAGGGCTTGCACTGATATTATTTTTCTCCTGATCTGTTTCAATTTCGGGTTGGAAGGGAGGGGAAGACTAGATAAGATTAATACTTTCAGTGATTGAGTGGATTTATGATGGGTTGCAGTCTTTGTCAAGTCTGATAAACTTCAGTTCTACCTTTATTACAGTGCAGTCCTTCAGGGGCACCAACGGAGAGTTTGGCTTGGTTACCAACGGCTGTCCACGTGGAAATTCAGTGTTTAACTCTCCAGAGTTGAGCACCACCAGCAACTCTGCACAGCTTCTCCGCCACATGGGAGCAGCTCTTTGGCTAAGCTTCTCCATCTCTTGGCCTGAGCCACTTCTGATGAATGCTTTGGGAGGAAAGAGGCTCAGCTGTTGGGTTCACTTCTCCATGCCTCTTTTCCCTCCAGGATCATTGACTGTCAATTACTGGCCACGCTGATAGCCCTAAATATCATTTGGATTCTCCAGCCCCTGAGACCGTCAAAATCTCTGCTCAGTACTTTTGCCTTTCATTACCAGCTTTGACCTGGCTTCTCAGCCTTTCTGTCCACCTCTGTTATGAACTGACCATGTCTTGAGGGACAACATGATGTAATATTTGGAATACTCTAGTGAGTACCTCTTCTTTCTGGAATATTGACTGCTTAAGTCCTGGCTGCCTGGTAATTCTTGGATGCCTTTAAACAGTGTGTGAGTGTGGGTATGTGTGTGCATGTGTGTGTGTGGCTTCTTTGTTTCTTTTTCTTTTTTAAATTCAGCTGATTATGTTGTTTTTAATGGGAGAATTGTTCTGCTGCAGGCTAGCCCATCATAACCTGAATCAGAATTAACAATTAAGATTTGAAATAAGAAAATTACTTCTGTGTCACTTATTAGCTACTTTCTTGCCTCTAAGCCTAACTTTCTACATTTATAAGGCTTCATAAAGGCTTTGGGAATCAGATATTTCTTTCAAGCCTACATTTCAATGGTCTGGGAACCCCCCTAGTCTCTAGAAATTCTAGTCTCCTGAATATCATTCCCCCTATCTAGCTGCAGAATGGAATTCAAGTTTTCTTAAGGATACTTCCATAGTCTTGAATCAACTTCCTTCAAACAGAAGCAAGTCCATAGTGCATACATGTGCACATACACACACACACACACAACCCCTAAGCATAGACACTGTTAGTATCTTGATATTCCCTCCAAACAACTAAGAAAAACAACAACAACAAAGGACTAATAACAAAGGTGTGTGTCTGTGTGTGAAAGAGAGAGATCAAATAGGAATCACAAAGCCTAAGGCCAACAAACAAAATGCAGGACCCAGAGTCCTTACTCCTCTGCCTTTCAGGAATCTTCTCTCAGCTGTCTATCCCTTTGGGCTCCAAAGCATATGAATTCAAGAAAGCTGTTGCCATAGCCAGCTCTCCTGCCCACGCAGGCTCTCCCTCAGCACGCTGATTCAAAGTTAGTTCTTAACTCATGTCAACAACAATGACATGAACAAAACAGTTTTCCTCAGGACAAAAACAGTGTTGGCAGGGCACCTGAGTGGCTCAGTCAGCTGAGCCTCTGACTCTTGGTTTTCATTCAGGCAAATGAATGCGTTCAGAAAAACACACCCATTGCAAGGACCTGAAGGCTGAGTCATTTTTCCGCAACCTTGTTAATCTGTTTTCATGAGCAAAGGAGGTTGACTCATGCACCAAAGTCACATTTCAGGTCAGAAACAGTTGTTTGACCTTAATTATGTGTTAGGATGTGAAAGGTCACACAGCAGGCGGCTAACTCCTGAACAGATTCTGTTCAACCACTCTTTAAACATCAAGGAAAGGGGCGCATGGGTGGCTCAATGGGTTAAGCCTCTGCCTTTGGCTCTGTTCATGATCTCAGAGTCCTGGGATTAAGCCCCACATTGGGCTCTCTGCTCCAAGGGGAGCCTGCTTTCTCCTCTCTCTCTGCCTGCCTTTCTGCCTGCTTGTGATTTCTGTCTGTCAAATAAATAAATAAAATCTTTAAACATCAAGGAAAAATCCCTGTAGCTATGTTGTTTTGATATGAATTGACAAGGATAAATAATTATAAGGACATAATTAAGTACCTGACTTAAAAAAGGGGGAAAAAAAAGTGGGAGAAAGATGGCTTTGCAGGACTTCAGTGATGTCAAGTAGAAAAACGAAGTGTCCTGTTCATGAACAGATGTTGATTAATCCCCAGCTACTTCAACATGGATGTTTTAGCTATGGGCAAGACTGAATTTTTATTTTTTAATTAAGTGGGCAAGAAGTACAAGAAACCAAGCATAGTAGTCACAGGTTATATATTAGAATCATGTGTAGAATCCATCTGCCCTACTTTCCTCTATTTCTTAGACAACTTCTCAGTGCAATTTATCATTTTGAAAATGTGATTTAAGGGGTGCCTGGGTGGCTCAGTGGGTTAAGCCTCTGCCTTCGGCTTGGGTCATGATATCAGGGTCCTGGGATTGAGTCCCGCATCCGGCTCTCTGCTCAGCATATGTGATTTAACATAATGGACCCTAGAAACAAGCTAACGGGAGCATAACTTGGCTAACTTAGTTTTTAGCAGCCATTAATTCAAACAGGATTAATACTCTTGCCTTCTTTTTGGTTTGGTTTTAATATGTTTAAATATGGCAAATGAAGCAGGGCCAGGTGACCTAACCTCATAAGCACTCTGTTCCTTAAAATCTGTTTAATGATAGTAGGTCAGCCCTCCTGTGTTTGAGCACAGAATGTCTTGGGGAGAGATGCATCCTTTAACGGTGGCAGGTGAGCATGGTGATTCTTTGGTCATCAACACAGTATCTTCTAATACACAAACATGACAACGTGGATCCCACCAGGCATTGGTTACAGCTAACAACCATCCAGATAACAAGAGGAAACCGATACCCATTTTCTTGCGACATTTTGAGAATTAAAGAGTGCACAATGATTGGTAATGCAAAGTGAGAAGAGGCTTTTTTCCATAACAACCCTTGTGACAGAGATACTGATACCCAGGACTGGTGGGGGATGGGGAAGCTGCAGATCTTCAGGGCGGCATTAAGATTAAAAACCAAATTGGTTCCTTTACATTACTGGATATAATTCAGTCTGCTTTTCAGGGCTGAAGTCTGGAATTCTTAGGCATATCCCAATAGATACTCTTTTTATTTTTTTAAAGATTTTATTTATTTATCTGACAGAGGTCACAAGTAGACAGAGAGAGAGGGGGAAGCAGACTCCCTGCTGAGCAGAGAGCCCGATGCGGGGCTCAATCCCAGGACCCTGGGATCATGACCTGAGCTGAAGGCACAGGCTTAACCCCCTGAGACACCCAGGCGCCCCTCCCAATAAATAACTCTTTTTGGTATCCGCTTAGTCCTGCTCTCCATTAAGGAGCAGAACTGGTAGGCATTCCTTCCAACCTATCCTACACTGGGACTGGCTAACCATGAATGGCAGTTCCCAACCATCACGGCTTTATATCAATTAGATCAGTGATGACAATTAGATTTTAGGACCCAAAGAAAATGCTGCCAGAGAATTATTTTGAACAGGTTTCACAGGCCAAATCTGAGGTCAGTATGTAAAATCATTTGGTAACAAATTATGTGGGTATAGAAAGGGAAAGTACTACCATGGGCTGCATATATTGTCCATCCCAGATTGATAGGATTACTCACAAATATTTGGGGTTTCCCAAAGCAGTACAGTGTTTTCAGTAGGCCGGCAAACAGCAAATTTTTGAGTAAACCTAAGTTTGATAAATATATATGTAAATTATTCATGTGTTTATTTTTGTATTTGTCTTTTATTTTAGCTAGAAGATTAAAGGGAAATAAATGTTCACTACAGTTTTATTGACTGCAATAGTCTTCATGCTCAGGACAGTTTCAGCAAAATGAAAATAGCAATTAAGCAAATCACTGCTGTAGCCCATTATTTTTTAGCTTAAAATTATTACATAAAGTAATATATATATATATATATATTTTTTTTTTTTTTCAGATTTTGAAGGATCTGGCAGGGTTAGTGTGTATTACAGATGCATGTGTGAAAATCTGTAAATTTGCAGATATATACCTACCACTGAGTTATTTTTTAATGGGCCTTACTGATCTGGAATCACTTAAATGAAAATATCAATTTGTTTTCTCTGCAGGTAGCAGTTCAGAGAATGAGCAAATGGAATAAACTCTTAGTAGGATATCTATCAGGCATTTAAACTCTGAGGATGTCTCCTAGTGACATTACAGTATTCTATAATCTTGGTGACTCCACTTGGCTAAACCAAATACATGCTATTTAATTTTATAACAATCTCTGATTCTTTTTATTTTGCCTGATGGGAGTTATTTGAAAGTTTTGATGATGGCATGGAGCCTGGATTCTACTGCCCACTTGAGTTAAACGGTGGTTTACCGCATTTCTGCCTGCAATAAAACCTGCACATATTTTACATATTTATATAGGATAAAACTCTCTAAAGAATTCCCAGAGGAGCACGGAATGCTTCTTCATTCTTCCCTAAGGAACTGGCAAGAATCCATAGCAGATGTGATTAAGCAAATCTCCCCTAAGCTGAATCCTACATTGTTCCCGTGTCACTTAATCACTTAGGAGTTTTGATCACCATTCTCGAGATCCTCATTGCTAGATTTTGGTTTTGGCTTATATATTTACTCAATTCTTGACTAGTTGGGAGATAGAAGATAGAAAATGACTCCTTCCTAATATCTTTGAAAAACTCTCACTTTGCCAAGAATTGTGACATGACATTCTCAGCTGGGCTTACTGTCTCAAAATTCTTTATGGGAATCAATATCCATCTGCTCCCCGTGAGGGAGAATGTGGCTGAGATAAAGACCCCATTGCTGGGAAAAGCTTCCTTCCTGCTGGGAAGCGAGAATAACATCATCTTCCCCTTTGCACAGAGTGATAACTTAAACATCATGTTATTAATTATTTTCTTGGGAAAAGCAAGTTGAATTTCAGGGTGAAATCACGCCAACTACAGTATTATCTGGCTTACACAGGGATACCAATGCTGAAGATTGCATCCAAGGAACTCCCCACCCCCACCGCCCCAGGAAGAGCCTTACAGTCACTCAAGGTCCAGAGCTGAGAGGTGTGTCCTTGGTGAATATCCTGCTCCTTTCCCCATCCCCTACCCTCCCCCCACCAGCAGGCTATCTCTATAATGAAAGGTATTCACACACCATAAAACCATAAAGCCAAATTCTATGGCATATCAACCTGCTTTCAAGCCCTATTGACTTTTACTGTGTCTCTGTAAGTCCATGGGTGGAATCTTGTTCTTGCTCTGTTTGTCATTGTTTAATGTTCCCAGAGGTAAATCCTCTCCCACACCAGAAGCCAATATCATAGCTGGTGAATGGCCAGGGACTTGCGTAGCTTCCACGTGATCTTGACTTTTCCATTTGAGATCGACTTTGATTCCCTTCCATGAAGTGATGAGAACCTGAAATTGTCACCTCTAAGAGACTTGTGATTTCAGACACAAGTCTTTATTTTTCCCCTTAAAAAAAAAAGAAAGCAAAATACCCAAGAGAAGAACATGCTGACTTCAATTTGAGACTAAGAGTTTCTTGGACTCTTCCTTTTCCATCCCACCTGGGGGGAGCTGCTCTTCTCAGTCCTTGACCTCAGTGTATTCTCCAGCTTTCTTTGTTTATTTTTCTTTTAATGGACCTGTAGTAATTGCTCCTTTTACTATACACACACACACACACACACACACACACACACACACACACACGGGCAGGCTGTCACTCTTTCTGGGGAAAGTGGCTTGGCAACCCATCTCCTTGCCATCTGCTGATCCCTACCGAGTTGGGACAGTGAGTGCACAGGGCAGCTGCCTTTCATTGGGGCAGCCATGAACAAGTCTGGAGCCCTTGACCTCCATTTGGGCCCAGTTGGGGTCTCTGTCACCCCTGCCCCAATCCCTCAGGCATCCTTCCCAGGTGTAATCCTGATTGGCTTTTTGTCACCTCAAGGGTGACTTGGTGATGGGAATCAGCAGTTTTTAGCAGTTGCACCCCTTGCCTGTGAGTACATCTGAGTTCCTTTTTCCCTTCTTCAGTTCTGCCAGCTCCCCACTATTCCTGTCAAGGCTCTTCTTGCTCTACTTCCGGACATCTCTGTGTTGTAACTATGTATAGAGGATCTGGTGGGTCCAGGTTGGGGGTGTTCGCTCTATCCTTTGCCCTTTAGTTCTCCTTCCACAATGTTCTTGCCCTCATTTATTTAAGGGGACATGCACTGGGACGGGAAATGTCCTCTCTTCTCCCCACCTGCCATCCTCTTTGCTCTCTTTCCTCTTCACCCATCTTCCCGTGTATTCTCAGGCATCTCCTGCTTTGTCTCACCAGCGAACCCACCTTTCACCTTGTTTCCTATCCGGCCCCTATCTGGGGAAAAGGGTCTTCCTTTGAGCTCCAGGGGTGGAACTCAATGTTTATATTTTCTTCTGTTTCTGCTCTAATCCTGTGCAATGCTTTGAAGAATCAGAAAATAACCCATTGTTGTGCCTGGAAAAAAAAAAATATATATATATATATATATAAAATCTATCTATCTATCTATATCACAAGCCCCAATCATTTTATTCAGTCATTTGTTAATGGGCCTATTTCCTCTGGTGTATTTCTATTTCTTGACATATTGATAAAGCCATTCTTCTTCCTTCCATCTCCTTTGGGCTGGCACAAATATATTATTTCTGCCTTTTGTTGAACTTAATTTTTTCCTACTCACTTTAACTGACTATGAATTCAAATTGGCATGCTAAACTCAACGATGCCCTTTTCTGATAGTCTCTTCCTAGTTAAACCACCAGTTGGTTTCATAATGATCTTAAAACAAAACAAAACAAAACAAAGGCTATTACCAGTGTTTAAATGTCCACCAGGAGTCAGGAACTTTGACACTCTAATTTGATTTTATGTGACTAAGATGTAGATCTCATCGATGGGTCCTAATGGATTTGTCTGCCAATAGGATATGAGCTTTATTAAATCCAAGTGAGCCCACAAAAAGTCTAAAGACCAAATAAAAAGCCCCTATAAACAGAAATTAATCAGTCCACATTCCAAATTTGACTGGGAAGCAAGCTCTCAGTCCATTCAGCAATACTGGTATTGAAAACCAAGGGATCTCTGGTTTTTGTCCCAACCAGCTCAACTCTTTCCTTCTGTATTACTATTTTTAAAGATTTATTTATTTATTTGAAAGAGAGTAAGAGAGAACAACAGAGTGAGAACAAGCAGAGGGGAGAGGCAGAGGCAGAGAGAAAGGGAGAAGCAGTCTGCCTGCTGAGCTGGGAGGCCGACGTGGATCCCAGGATCCTAGGACCTGGAGATCATGACCTGAGCTGAAGGCAGACGCTTAACCATCTGAGCCACCCAGATATGGGTATATTATGTATTTGTCAGAATCCATAACCAAGGTCCACAAACGCTTCCTAGTTAGTCCACAAAGGAGTGTTTCCAAAGAAAGATATAGTTCACAGAATTGTTGCAAAGAGTGACCGCACGGACTATAGCCTGAGACTTTAGGAATGATCCCCTAAACCAGAGAGCAAATCTGGGTCACCATGGGAGGTACCACCTCTGTCATGATGTGAAGTTTGAAGTACCTAGAAACTTCTTTCCTTGTTAGCTAGTCACCTCTACAAACGTATTTCCAGAAACGTATTTCCTCTGTCACTGCTGATGCCGACAAAAAGGATATGCAGCAACCATCCACTCTCTTCAGATGTAATCTTGTGTCCAAACATTTTACACAAGTTCATTCAATTTTTGCAATCTAAATAATGTCCAGAATAACCAGAAAAGCAGTGTAGAGAATATCATTTTGCACATGTCAACCTTTTCAATATAGCAAGATGCTTTACAGCAGGGCTTGCACGTATTGGGTGAACTCCATCATGCCTTCTTCTGGTTGATGCATGCCTCCCTGTTCTTCCCCTCTATTTCTGTGCCACTTCCTCTCTCCTGTCTCTATTTTTGTGATCTCCATGCTCAGAGTCTCATTTTCTCCCCATTTCTCTCTATGTTTATGTCTTTTTTTATATTTCACTTCACCAAAATATTTTTCCCCTTTAATATTTTTTAAAAGTAAATTTAATTATTTTATTCTTTATCTATGACATTGATATTGTGACATTGAGTTGAATGTGTAACATTCCTTTAAGGAAATATCCTACTCAGGTTGTTTTTTGTTTTTTTGTTTTTTGTTTTTCAAATGAACTGGGGTTGAAGACTGAGTGTACTGAAGTAGAGAGAGTCAAGTCAGGGTTCCCACTCCGCCATGCAGAGTATATTTAGTTGTATAGTTAAATTCCTGTGGAGGTAGTATATCTACCTGGGAGGGATGTCACAAGGATTAAAATTGTAATTCTTTCAAAGCATCTGGTCAATTGTAGGTTTCAGTCGTCCCAAGTGCTCTAAGTCACTGATACCCCTCTTCGTCCCCACTCTATGGTTGACCCTTCATACACAAAAAACACCTATACCATTCGGCCACATTTACATATAGCTCTTTTTAAAATTAGTTTAAGTACCAGAAAGAAGACGAGGACACTTCAAATTTCATTTTATGTCATTTAGAAATGCTAACGACTACAATAGCAGTGGAGTTTCTTAAGGAAAGGCTCTTGGGCTCCAAGAAGACCCTATGATTTTCCAGGAGGCTGCAGCCTTTTCTCCAGAGCTAAAACTCATCAATTCTACACTTGCATTACAAGACACAAATCACAATGTTATCCAAGGCATAATTTTATAGAGAAGACATAAATTTAAATATTAATTGAATTATGTACTTTAATAATACTTTGGGGTCTTTTTTTAAAACAAACTTAATGATAATATACCTGGTAGTTTGATGAGCTTATAACCAAATACCTCAAAAGCATTAGGTCTGTGTTTTGGGAATGAAAATGTAAGCCTGCATTACTTTTCCAACACTGCTAGGAAAGTCAGTGTTGAATACATAAAACTCAGTTTATTTAATCCCTGTATATTCTTTTATCTCTGAGTTCATATTACCCTTTTGATGGTCATCATGACCATATGGCAACTGTGAAATAAATCAGTCCCATGAGAACAATTTTATTTGGAATATATCCAGTTCCTAGCCCGGATAGTATATATAGCAATCTTATTATACTGTAGGAGAAAACAGAAAAAAACAAATTCCTTTCTATTAGCTCTGCTTCAGAGTTGTCATGTGAGTTTTGAATTATCTTAATGTTTATACGTTGGTGACGAGGTGAAGTCATTTCCAAGACTGGGTATTTTGTGTCTTAAGCCATGTGACAAATGCCACTGGAAGAACTTAAGACTTTTTTTTTTTTTTTCTGTCTCTACCAGAGTGGGTTTTTGTTTTTGTTTTTGTTTGGGGGGGGGGTTGTTTGTTTGCTTTTTCAAATGCATGATAAGTACCAACATCATGCTAGCACAAGGTAAAAGTGTCTATATAGTATATGTGTTCTCACAGGACCAACATCCTCCCAGGATTTGACATTTCTTGCATTTCTTGCACTTGGGTAATAGTATCTATTTCTTGAGCTGATACATATCAGGGAGCAATGCTGCAGACTGTTCTGAATTGAATGCTTAAGAAGCCTGTGTTTGTCTGATCCAAAAATGGACATCTTTCTTCTTTCATTTACACTTATGTGTGACTCAGGTGGTAGACACAGTTGTTTCAAGTAAAGCAACCCACTGGAGTCAGATATGTGGTTAGCCAGATTTAATCACCCCCAAACCTGTCCAGTGACATTTTTGGGGGAGAAAGAAGATCTAGATTGATTTATAGCCCTCATATATAATATTTGAGAGGACACAAAAAATCACTGGCTGATGAACCGATTGGATTGTGTTATTTATCTGACATATACTAATTTTTTCTGTCCAACACTGGACAATCTGGATCTCTTTGGACTATGTTTCCGTCTCAGGCAGTGACTGTACTCTAGTGACTATACTCAAAGAAGCCCCGTGAAGATGAAGCTGAGTAACAGAGCATACCTCATGCTACCAGCCTAAACAACACGTGACATTGGCCTCTGTTTCCTAAGCACTGGCAGAACCAGAAAAACAAGACAAAGTATGCAATACATTGCCACAGGTAAATAAAGTTTTTTTGTCTGAGCAACAATATTCTCAAAACAGAATTTCTGTTAGGGAAAAGGTGAATCTATAGAAATCAGTTTTGCTCTATCTACTTCATTGTTTTAGGGATCATCAATTGGTGGAAAGATTAGCAGAGGGGTTCTAATGCATTGTTATCTCTCCACCAGGCAAACTGGTGCCCTTTGGAGAGTGGAAAAGCTTGGTATGCTGTTTTCCATAAGAGGATTTGAGCACATACCAGCCCATCCCCTTTTCTAATATTTTAATAGCACTTCACATCCCCACCATTTCTTTGACATGGGAAAACTAATATAAGCAGCTCGTAAATTATTAAGGTTGCCTTTGAAAATGAAGACCATTTTTGAAAGCAGATTTACGTTTCCTTTGGGAGCCTTTCAAACTGCTCAAGGTAGTTTACAAATAAAAGAATTGAACGTTTACTTAAGGACAAATCTAGAAGTTGTATTAAATGGCTCTACTGCTTTGTCCTGAGTTTGTGCAATATGCAGAACTGGATTACCATGGGTTGAGACAACCAGTGCAACTCTTCAGGGTAAAATATAATATCAGAGATCACAATGTTTGTTTGTACAGTTTATCCAAGATCTAAATCCTTCACGGGGCCATTAATTCTTGTAACATTCCATGGAAGCAACCAGCTGGTTCTGCTTTCTTGGTGTTGATG
The DNA here is from genome assembly GCF_022355385.1 of Mustela nigripes. NCBI lineage: Eukaryota > Metazoa > Chordata > Mammalia > Carnivora > Mustelidae > Mustela > Mustela nigripes. The sequence continues at coordinate 205,174,531 of NC_081558.1, read as the reverse complement.
GAGAAACTGAAGCATAGGTGGGGTCAGTGACCACTCAAGTAAGGAACTTTCTTGATGACAAGTGATACCTAGGGGTCACTGGGTCTTGACAAGTGGTGAGCAACTGGTAAATTTTGAGCTAAATTTGTTCCATATGTTTTGTTCTGCACCCACACTGTTGGCAATATTAGAAATTGGAGAGTTCCATTAAAAAAAAATATTTCTGATTTCATGAGAATGGAGAGCTCTAGGAACAAGAGGGTGTGCTCCTGCTTGCCAAACATCTGCTGGACTTGGGTAGTTCTTGCTCCACTGGGAGAGTAGGCACTGAACTCAGTTGTCCTGCTTCATTCTATTTTATTCTCACCCTGGCCCCTGCAGGCATTTGGGACATCATATGATAAGTCCTATGATTTTACAAATGACTGGAGAGGTGGCTATAATTGTGTACAGCAACTGCTCTCCTCTAAGTAACACATAGGGTCCTTGAGGCAGGGACTGTGCCTTCTTCATGGTTTGGTCTTCAGGGCTTAGGACCTTGTCGGTCCTGTAGTCACTGGAGAACTGATACTGCTGACCTCATATAGGGATAAACAAGTGAAGGACTTAAGACGAGTCAAGCTATTCATTACTGGGAGTGTTTACAACAGGAAATTTTCTCTGTAGGTAAAAAAGTGGACTTGATAATTTTTAAGAATTGGACATTGCTGATTGATTTTATGTTTTCTCTTATGACCAGCTGACACTCAGGGCTCATTGTAATTGGGGTTTCAAATGGAGAGCTAAGAGTGATAGTGTGTGGCCTCGTAACAGAGCAAATGCGTCAGTGAGGGAGGTATGGTAAGATATCAAGTTAGACAATGGTCTGTGAGACCAGAGCTTGGGGGTGTCAAAATTCAGATGTGCTACTGCCTTTGTGTTCTAGTCTATTTACTGTAAGAGTAATTCTATTCACTAAGTAAGTCCATTCGATTTAAGTCTATTATATTCTGAGGTTCCCCATCAAGACTTCAAGGAATCAGCTGTTAATTGCTCTGTGAAGAGAAAAGAATGTCCTTTCCTTTGTGAAAGTTGCATGACCAGAAGACCTTGTGTGTGTGTGTGTGTGTGTTAGAATCTGGGCCAAAGGGGAATTTTCCATCTCCAAATTAAGGAATAGTCTAATTCAATTACAATAGTATAGGTAATTTTTCTGCCATGTGTTAGAAGATCAACAAATGTTACTTAAATGGAATTTAATCTCAAGTGAGTGGTAAGAACTATATTTGCATTTAGATGGATCCTACATTCAAAAGTACTTTTTTGTGCGTTGTATAGACATATTTTCATGTACAGAATTCAGCCAACGAAGAGTCTGCAAAGTAGAATCTGAAAGTCATTCCTTTATATATATATATATATATATATATGTACACACACATATATATATGTACACACACATCTGGGTTTCTATCCCTGGGAGAACCACCACCCACAATGGAAGATGCCAAAAGCATATTTAAATTATGCTAATTTTGTCCTAGTAATGTTTAATTTTTTGTTAATTCTAAAAATAGCTGTTCAAAATAGCATGTAATCTGAAACAAAATTTATGGGAAGGTAAGGGAAACAAACACCCAGAAACGGTAATCCACACAGATTTCTAATTATTTTCAAATGAAATCACTGTTTCAAGGTTGCAGTTTAGTCTGTTCACTGGAAGCCCAGGTAAGTCTCCAGTAACAGCTCATTGGTGGCCTGATCATTAACTCATCTATAGTGGATATTCACGAACTCTTATACAGTGGATATTCTAAACTCTTCTGAGTTCAGAGTAAGGCAGAACAGGGCAAATTGATAAAGGTAGGCTGAGGCCATTGAGACTGCTATTTAAGTAGCTCAATGCTCTTTCTACATGAAACCCTTCCTGGCAACATCATTAACTTATAGGAATTCCAATTTAAGGATGATCAGAGAGGTTCCTGGATGACTCAGTTGGTTGAGAGTCAGACTCTTGATTTCGGCTCAGGTCACGATCTCAAGGTCATGGGATCAAGCCCCACGGTGGGATCCGCTGCTTGGCCTTCTCCTTCCACTCTTCTCCTCTCACTGTCCATAATAAATAAATAAATAAATAAGTAAATAAACTTTTTGAAGATGGTCAGAGAAAACAAAAGTTTCTAAAGACATCAGAACAACTCCTAAATAATGACAGGGGAATACATTTTACTTTTCCAATGAGAGAATGCATGAAATATATATACTGGTTCTTTTTAAAAATTAAAGAACACATATTACAAGAGTAGTCATTTTTTTAATAAATTACTTAATATTCTATATCCTATCTTCTCTTTTTTTGTTAGCATATTTAGAGAATAATAATTATAATCAATTCTCCAGTACATTGAAATTATATATTATATATTAAACTCCCAGTCCATCAATATTTGCCACGGTTATTGGAGGAATATTAGACTAATAATAGTAAGCAGTAGAAAAATGGGAACTTGTGTACTGAGGAGAGAGAAAGAAGGTAGAGTAAAGAAGAACATGGAAGTGAATGTGCAGAAAATACTTAAGAAACCTCACAGAAGCTGAAACAAAATGCATGGGTCCACTGGGACACTATTTGACTTCCTAGAGGGTATCGTGAGAGGTTGTTTGAGCCAAAGACGACTATTATTTTAGATTCTTTTCTGCTTAGGTATTGACCTGAGAAAGCCTGAATATGTTATATAATGTACTTGGAGGGGATTAACAACATGTTGTCCTCTTAAACATTTTTCTTTAATTATTTTATTTATTGGTTTATCAACAATTTCTTGAACTCTTACTATGAACCTGGGAATGTTCTAGTAGTTGAAGATGACATTAGTGAATGAGACAAAGCCATATTGCCTGTAATGTATACATTCTATTGGAGAAAACAAACAATAAAAAAAGACAAATAAATAAAAAAGCAATAAGTCATTCTCTTGGTTGCAGTATCCTAGTTACCCAGAGTCACCAAGGAAATATCAAGAGCTGAGGCACAGAGATTTCAGTACTCTCTGTGTGGTAGTAAAGCAATACTGAACACTTTCTTTGTCCCGAGAACTATATGAGTTCTTTGATACAAGGGTGGGTAGAATGGATATGGTGCCTGTCTTCATGGATCTACAGGATGAGGTGGGCGGATGACCACTCACACCTGTTTTGGGTCTAACGTTTCATTCTGCTGCCAAGTATAGAAACTCTTTCCTATTCCAAGCCTTTGACCTGGAGAGAGGTCTGGCTGGTAGGACCAAAGTTTGGTTACAAAGAAACGAGATAAAATGTTGTGGCTGAGTGTCAGACCAGAGGGCCAACTGAAACTGTCTGAGAGAGACTTCTAGAAGCCAGTCCCATAATCACACACAGGTCCCTATAGAGAGAATATTAAAGAAGATGACAAGAACCAGGGTAGGAGAGAAGGGGAGGTAAGACAAGAGAGCTGACTTGCCTCTGCTGAACAGGCTCCTGGAAATGCTTTTAGGGTTGTCTGATTTCACCGAAAAAGTACCAAATGCCTTGGAGCTGCTTTTTTATGGGGATGAAGATGGGCTATTCTTCTCATCTGTCTGTTCAGTTAACAGTGTGCTTTGTTAAGGGGAAAAAATGGTTTAGATCATTGGAGCAATATCTTACACTGGAACAAAACAAGAGCTACCAAACTTAGGACCCTGACTCAATTCAGCACTAAACTAATCAGTGTTTTTTATGCACTGAGCTCAGGGTGAACATTGAGGCTATAAAGCAGGGCAAGGCCCCTAATCTGGAGGAGACTAGGGTCTGCTACATTGCAGGAACACCATAAAAATATAAAAAACACACAGTTGCTTTATCACAAGATCCTGAAAAGAAATGTTTGGTAGTGCTCTTGCAAGCCCTTCCAACTGACATACGCATAGAGGACTGGGGGACGAGTTTTATTTATCATCCTGGAATGGAGAAATCTGGTATTTTTTTAAAGTTGTAAGATCGTAGACTGACATTATTATTTTTAATGATTTGGCTTAATATGACAACGTTAATTGACTCAGCAGTTCTTTCTCCTGCCGCTGTGCACATATAAATTCATATGAGAAGAGATATGACTTCTATTTCTTAATCCCAAGTCTATCCTGGTGCCTTATACATAGTGTACTTGTTGGGCAGTTGGAAATGTTCAGCAGATATTCTGAGACATCATTTTGAAAGTTTTGCAAAAATTACAAAATCTCTATAAAGTTTTGAGATGAGAATTTGTACAACTTATAGTTTTCCTCATATTCTCTTGAAGAGATATTAGGAAGTCCAGCATGTTGTAATATATTGCAATTATTTTCTGTCTTTTTGAAATAACTGAAAACCAAGAAAGCCATGCACTGCTTGTTCCAATAATATTCTCACTCGTGTGGTCTGAAGTTGGTTTTAAGTAAGGCACTTAATGTCTAACCCTATTAAAATTTGCAAACACTGGTTGCCTAAGGCAGACAGAATCTTAATTTGAATTTTAAGTGGAAAGTTAATTGTTTTGTAAATTAATCAGTAACATGGCTTAGCTCTATTTGCCTGGTTAATTACTTTTCCCTGTCCTGTTAACTCCAACTTTACAAGAGAAAGTCAATTTTTGTGCTCCCGTATTCACTGTTTGCTCATAAGGTTGTGCGTGTGTGTGTGTGTGTGTGTGTGTGTGTGTGTGTGTGTGTTTTCTATGCGTGTGAACTTTTCACCCATAAATTTCTGTCTTATGATTTCTCATATTGAACAACAGCTTTTGGTATAGAAAACAGAGACACCTTATTTTCCTTTGTCCTGTTCAAAATGCTGTTGAAAACCAACAGCGTGTAGAGCATTATTCCAGAGAACAGCAAGAGATAAATCTATAAAATGTTGCAAGCAATGAGTTAGGTTAGAGCCAGATCTATGACATAGTGGGTAAAGAGCATGGCCTCAGGTGCCTAAAGGCTTGACTTCCTACACTGGTCTTTCTAACTGTTAATCATGAGTCCTCAGGAGAGTTTTTTAAACTTTCTAAGTCTTGGTTTCCTCAGTAAAACTGATACAATAATAATATTGTTCTAATAAGGTGACTGGGAGGGTCACATCATAGAATTAATTATATCACTTAATAATCTTAATTGTTAATATAACTTAATTATTGGGTAGTTCCCATGATTAACATAATAGTATTAAGTAATATAACTTATAATGCATTATATTAAGCATATGAAATAATTTTGGTGATATTATCCTATGTGCATTTTTCTTTCCTCTTCCTTTGTGTAAGTAAACTGACTTAAGCTTCGTGTAAATTACTATGGATTCAAAATAAAATTATGAGATGTGCTCTTTTAGATCCTATTCATTTTATGATATTATCATTTCTAGTCTGAATTAAGGCCTCTACCAGGCAAAAATGTGTTTGTTTTCTTAAGGGAGTTGATGACTTTATGTCTAAATTCTGTCTTAGAGCCTTCATTCTCCTCATTCAAAGGTGCACATAAACTGAGGTTTGGCAAGGCAGAGGCAGGTGGGGGAGAGGTCACTGGAGGAGGACACCTGATGTAGTGATCGCTGAGTGTTATATGCAACTCATAAATTACTGAACAATACATCTTAGACTAATGATGTACTCCATGTTGGTTAACTGAATTTAAGTAAAAAAAAATAAATTTAAATTTTTTTTAAATGTGCATATCATCCTTCACATTTCAACAGAAAGGATTATTGCAGGAAATAGATTTAAAAAAAAAAATTGTTTCACAAATAATCCCCCAAGTAACTGTTAAGTTGCAATTTATGCAACTTAAAACTCTTTTTATTTTGGCTTTTGATCAAAGGTAAAAGAGGTACTAGTGAGTCACTGAAAAGAGCATTCTAGTGAACTAATGAAGGTGACCATGACGTCATACCTTAGTGGGCCACTAATAAGTCTCTGCAAAACACAAAGGGAAATTGTCTTGTATTACAATAAACCTAGAACACCAGTACGCGAGGCTGTTCACTTCACTGCACTGATTCTCATTGATTCTTATTTTAGCCAAAAATAACTTCAGTGGTGGTTAGATCATTAATTAATACCGTGACTTTGACCAACAGGCGACTTCATTGTGGGAAGGGAACTCTGAAACTCTAAATAAGGAATAATGGTGGTTTGATTGCCCCAGTAAGAATGCCTCTGAATAGAGTATCTGAAGAAAAGAATGCAAATATCAGTGTCTCAGATATTTGAATTTAAAAAAAAAAAATCACAATGCTTAGCATTGTAAATAGTTCTCAACAACACACAAGGGAGGAAAAAAAAATGTGTTGAGCACATTTCCCTCGTTTTCATTAACTTTAACCACCTGTGTCATAGACATTCTTTTTCTTTAATTTTGTTGTTACTTTGTTTTTCTTCAGGGGGAGATAGTACACATAGAGGAAAAGATTCAGGCTTTAGGTCCACGTCTGGTCTCCATTTGTAGGGAAAAAGCTGTGTAGCCTTAGAAGAGACCTAGTTTCTGTTGTGCTTTAATGTAGTTAATTAGAAAAAGGTGCTTTCTAGGATGTTTTAAACATAAGGTCTGGTGCATATAAGGAACATTTGACACAGACATTTAATACCCGGTAGTTATTATTATTACAGTTTCCAGCTCCTTGAAAAAGTTTGCCTAAGTCATTAGAATTAGGGCTGTTCATGTCAATTCTGTCCATAGATATTACTCATTAACTCACACACACACACAGACACACACACACACACACACACAATGCACATTATTTAAAGTATTTTTAAAAAGAATTATTTCCCTGCATTTCCAGTCCTTCAGTGGGGATATCATATATATGAGGCTTGATAAAATAACACAGCCCAATTTCCCCAAACACGTCAGAATTCACCACAACTCAGATTTTCATTTTTAAAAATGCGGTGGAAACTAGAAGAAATGTAAAAACTTCTCAGTAATCATGATTCCCACTATTTATCTTCTATTTACATTTATGAGGTTTTTTTTATGGGGGAGGGTGTCCTGGAATAAAGAGAACTCCTGAGACATTAAGAATAGACCTTTCAGATGTGGATTAATTGATCCAGTTTGTTGGTATCTAGCTGTCATAGATTGCAGCTTGGTCTCCCCCCAAAATTCGTATTTGAAATGCTTAATGCAGTGGTTTTTAGAGGTGGGAACTTTGAGAAGTGACTCATTAGGTTAAGATGAGATAAGGGGGGGCCCACCCTCATGATGGAATTACTGTCCTTATTACAAGAGAAAGAGAGTAGATCTCTCTCTCTCTCTTTCTCACACTGCCAAACTAGAAAATTTTAAAAAAAGGAAAAAAAAAAAAGTTCTACCCCTGAACTACAAACTCCACCATCTGTCCCCTTGATCTCAGACCTTCAGCATCCAGAGCTGGGAAAAATTAATTTCTTTTATTTAAGCTCCCAGTCTATTATATTTTGTTAAAGAAGCCCGAAGCGACTAAGACATTAGATAATTAGTATACAAGAAGGAGTTAATCGAGCAATTAACTATAAATCATAGAGGGGCAAATATGGAGAGAACTGCTAATGGACACAAGGCTTTGAGAACAGAGAACATGAGCAGCCGGTCATCTTGAAGGACAAATAGGATGATATAGCTTAAGAACATGTAGCAATGCACAATATTATTTTGGGAACCACACACAAAGAGATCTATTGATATGTTCACTTGCTTTCTCAGGACAAGATGATCAGCCAAGTACAGTTAATTAGCAGTGAAAAATAATTAAAAATAAATACAGGTTGAAAAGTGTCAACACAACAGAGAAAAATAAATACAAAAGCAAATCCAGAAAACAATAGAAGTTGGCAACTGCTTGATTGGCAGAAGCAAAGATTATTTCAAGTAGTGATAAGAATTAATAGAAACCCCAGACTAAAGGATTGTTGGTTCAAGATTAATTGCTGTAGGAATAAGGATGACAAAACCAAGGGCAGTCTGACAGTGACATTGTGTGTTATCGTTTATAAAGGGAAAGCATTTGCATGTGTTATGTAGTTACCAGGGCTGAATTTAATTTAGTGAATTTAATTGCTAAACTTAAATCATGCTTCTGATAATACAGACAAAAAGGAGATCTCCAGAGAGTGAATACAACGGGTCAACATGAGCATGCGTTCCTTTCATGGGTTCTTGGCCAACGTTTGCTTCTTCCAATGGAAATGAAAATACAGATAGAATCATCTGCATTGATTGCTCTGTAGTTCTGAAATGAAGAACAACAAAAATGTTATCAGTCTGTTTGTCTCCAACTGTCATTGCTTTCTGAATTTTGCAGGCAAGTTAGCTGTTTCGTAGAGACATAATGTAGAAAAGCAGGTTAAGTAGTCAATTTGACTGTTTAATCTCTGAATTTAGGCCTCTCTGTCCCTTGCAACTTGGTATTAGCATTTTTCTCTGTCTTTCTCATTTCCTATGACCCTGAGGGCATAATTACCTCAAAATATTATGGGGTTAGCTGGATCACTGTGTGATAAGGAACTACCTGGGTGCCATTGGCTAGTTTCTGCTAGGACAGCTACCTCTATAATCATTCTAACATGAACCCAGGGTTGGTATCTTATTCTGATCCTAATCTTCTGTCCATTGGTAAAGTACTCATATTTTTGAAATGAGGAAAATATATTTTTGTGAAGTAAGGTACTGGTAAAGCTCAATGCCTATGGGAGGAAAGGTTTGATAGCACACAAATTCAACTGGTGCCTCAGTGTGTGCACCGGGGAGGCCGCTCCTCGGAAGGTGCAGACTCTCACATATGTGCTTTCCTGTTTCTGCGTAAATTTTCCCACTTTTATGGGGATATTCAGCAATACCTAATCAAGGCTCTTAAAAGTATGTCACACACGAATTTAGAAAAGAACTTTGATTTGATTGCCTACAAGTGTATATATGTGTATGTGTATATGTATAATATTTATGTAATTTATATTTAGTCATTAATTCAACCAGCTCTTCCACTCCTTTTCCCAGGTTGGAATTAAAAATAAAAAGTAAGGGCGCCTGGGTGGCTCCGTGGGTTAAAGCCTCTGCCTTAGGTTTAGGTCATGATCCCAAGGTCCTGGGATCGAGCCCCGCCTAGGGCTCTCTGCTCAGCAGGGATCCTGCTTCCTCCTCTCTCTCTGCCTGCTCTGCCTACTTGTGCTCTCTGTCAAATAAATAAATAAAATCTTAAAAAAAAAAAAAAAAGTAACCTGCTCTTTTGATGTCAATTATTTCACTGTGGATGACAGTATTTTTCCAAAATCAACCTATTTCCCTCTCCACCACAAATCTGTAACTGGTACAAGTCTGAAGGAGAAGACGCTAGATATTTCTGTCAACATAAGGAACACCCTACGGTTCAGTCTTTAACAAGGCAACAAGGGATAAAATTATTGTAAATATCAAGTGTTAATTTTATAACTTTCATCCTGTCCCATCTAATAAAGGAACAGCTTGGGATACTATCCATTTCTTTTGTTTTATTTGTTTTTCCAAAGACAGTTCACTCTGGTATCTTCCTCTTCCCCTCCCTGCCGTGTACCACTTTTGTTTCCATAACCTCTGCAAACTACTCAAACTTTTTGGAGCCATTAGAATTTCAAAGTTTAATAAGTGAGCAAGAAGCACTTTCGCCCCTACTTAGAGTTCAGGTCATACAAGGAAGCAAGGAAGAAGTAAGATGGCAAAGAAAAGACTGTTTTCACAATGTAAAGATAAGATTAAAATATGGCTTTAAATTTGAAAAGATTTGAAAACGAAGAGCATTCCCGTGGATCTCCAGAGAAAATTGGTAGTGGAGTTTTCCCAAATCAACATGCATGTTTATTTCTGTACCACCACTGTCATCATCATTATTTTGAGAAGAAACAGTTCAAATTGCTTTACATTTGGGGGGCTTCTATCTCCCCCTGCATCCATGGTATTAAAAACCAGTTTAGTTTAGTTAACACCTAATACAAGTCAATTCAAGAACACAGTCACCTCATCCCATAAATATTGTATATAGAAATATCAGCCACGTACGTAGACCCAGGAGTCTTGTACCATCTGCAAAATTCAAGTTCCTTCAGTCTGGGAAGACAGAGCGGCAAAGATAGAGCCACAGAAGAAGACAGATCTGTAAATCACTTCATCACGGGGTATCTTGAGTGCTTGCTACATGAGAAAATCATTTGGATTAATCTATTGTTTTACAGCTTTTTTTTCTCCTTATAATTAAGATTATTGGGAAAATATGAATCAAGACGTTTTCTTGGCTCAAAAGAGAACAATATGTGTTTGGTACCACGGCGGGAGGGGGTGGCAATCTTGTATATTTAATGACTTTCGCCTTATTTTGTCCTTGGTGTGATCAGTTCCCTGATTTCACCACAGTCAAGCTTGCTTTGAAATTGTAGACTCATTAAATCAACCACTTGGATCACATGTGTTTCAAAGAATGTGGTTCCCCAGGTACGAGCAATCTATCAATCCCCTGCTCCCCTTTCACTTTGGCATTCTGACAGTCCTAGTCAATTTCTTAGGCAGATTAATTTTATTTCATGCCATGGTCATGCAGCTCTTATGAAGAGTTTCAGAATTGCCTGTACAAAGTACACCTTTGATGTCGCAAGAGATTGGTGCGTTCCTTGATGATTGTGCAAACTCTCCTAATTGTGCCTGCAGGTAAACATACGGCTGTCTTCTTGGAAAACTGAGAAGTACAAAGAATGTTTATGTGCAGGCCCAGTCGTTCCAAGTATCTCTTGCCGGTTTAGACACACCTGGGTTACCATCCCCCTCTTATTGGCTGAGAAAGTTGCCCCACCTGATTTGTAAGTTTACCTGTCCTAGTCAGTGTAAGGGGGGGCCACTTCAGCCAGCCAACACTGGCTTTCATCTGGCTAGAAGGAGCAAAGCAGCTCTGAAAAACCACCAGGCTCTGAGGTCCTTACGACAGGAAAACTGTTCTCTCCTGAGGCGCAGAGAAACTCTCTTCAGAGTAGCCCTACCGGCTCAGGACTCCGGTCGGATAAAACCCATCCCAGAGGACGATGGCTACCTATGCCCTGCAGATTGCCGGGCTGGTGCTTGGAGGTGTTGGCATGGTGGGCACGCTGGCTGTCACCATCATGCCTCAGTGGAGAGTGTCTGCCTTCATCGGAAGCAACATTGTGGTTTTTGAAAACTTCTGGGAAGGACTGTGGATGAATTGCGTGAGGCAAGCTAACATCAGGATGCAGTGCAAAGTCTACGATTCCCTGCTGGCTCTCTCTCCGGACCTACAGGCATCCAGAGGGCTGATGTGTGCTGCCTCTGTGCTGTCCTTCCTGGCTTTCATGACCGCTGTCCTGGGCATGAAATGCACCAGATGCACTGGGGACGACGAGAAGGTAAAGAGTCACATCTTACTAACGGCTGGGATCATCTTCATCGTCACGGGCGTCCTGGTGCTCATTCCGGTGAGCTGGGTGGCCAACTCCATCATCAGAGAGTTCTACAGCCCGATAGTGGAGACTGCCCAAAAGCACGAGCTGGGAGATGCTCTCTACATAGGCTGGACCACTGCGCTGGCGCTGATCGCTGGAGGGGCACTCTTCTGCTGTGTTTCCTGTTATGGTGAAAAGAGCAGAAGCTACAGATACTCTGTCCCTTCCCATCGCACAACCCAGAAGAGCTATCACATGGAAAAGAAGTCACCGAGTGTGTATTCCAGAAGTCAGTATGTGTAGTCGGGTCTAGTTTTTAACTTTACTGATAAAGCCATGCAAATGACTGATATGCCCACTGTTTTCTGAAACTGGAACCCAAAGGGACATTGATTTGCCGTTCTTAACTGCCTAACATTAATTACAGGAACTGTGCATTGTCTATTTACGATTCTATAAGCTACTTCAGCAGAATGAGATATTACACACAGTCCTTTGATTGTTCTAGGAAGTGCTGTCATGTGTTTTCTAAAATGATTCACTCATCTTTTCCTTTCACCGGTTACTTCAAAATGACATTGGTAAAGACTGTATCATTTTACAGCCGTGATTTCTCTATGACACAGCATGATGCATGTAGATCAGCATGATGTTTATATCTCACATAAATAGAGACAGGCTTACAGGGTTCTCTTTTAAATGAAATACGGATTCAATACACTGAGTAAAAAAAAATTCAACTATTGCTTTTCAGTGGAATCGGGGATCAGATTGAAGAAGGTTAATATTAATTGTGTAAAAACAGCTTAGCGATTAACGTGATCGATTTGTAACTAAGGTTAAAACGAAGGCTTTAATCAGCAGCATAAAGGAAACTGAATGGCTTTCTGATATCTTGTTTTTCAACCTAAAAGTTAGAAATTCTAACTCCTTTATCCTCTTTCCCCAGAGGCCTTCTTTTCTTGTATATTAAATGAACATCTTTTAAAGGGCAGATATTTTGTCAAGGGGCTTTGCATTCAAACTGCTTTTCCAGGGCTATACTAAGAAGAAAGATAAAACCATAGTCTAAGAAACATTAAAGACTTCAGGAAACTTAGTTCTGTTTTTTTTTTTTTTTTTTTTTTTAAAGATTTTATTTATTTATTTGACAGAGAGAAATTACAAGTACACTGAGAGGCAGGCAGAGAGAGAGAGAGAAGGAAGCAGGCTCCCTGCCGAGCAGAGAGCCCGATGCGGGACTCGATCCCAGGACCCTGAGATCATGACCTGAGCCGAAGGTAGTGGCTTAACCCACTGAGCCACCCAGGTGCCCCAGTTCTGTTTTGTTTTGTTTTGTTTTCTCTGAAGTTTCTATGGCCAGAGAAGGATGGAATTTGACAGGAAACATGTATGTATGTGAATATTTTAACAACTATTTGAATACAGGCTTTGGGCTTTTATTAATATAAATAACAGGATAGGACAATATGCCTTAGTTTTTAGTAACTTACCAAAAAACAAAAACAATTAATCCTTTGTATGCTCTGTCTGCTTCTAAGATATTTATAGATACTGACGTTCAAATTGTCATTTCAATCCCATCAAAATTAAATATTTACTAATTCAATTTTTTATTCAGTCTTACTAAGATATAGAGAAATACTGTATCTTTGTGTTTCCCCCAGATTTGATGCAACTGATAATTCACTTTGAAAGTTTGTATCTACATTTTTCTAGCTTAAATGACTATATATTATATTTACTTTATGTCCTTTATATTAATAAATTGTGCCTTTTATATAAATTTGATATTTTTTCATTCTTCTTTTTTTCTGTTTGTTAACTTTAAAGAGTTTTTAAAAATCGTGATATTTTCAGCTTTCTAATTTAAAAAGAAGACACATTTTAAATACAAAGGTAGACTCAGCATTAATTTTTGAAACTATAAAATACTACATATTATTTAACATTATTCTTTATAATCATTTTATTCACACATTAATATTTGATGTGGACAATGTATTTGTAATATATTAAGATAGTGCTTAGGGTCCAGCAAACGTGTATACCATAAATATTATGTATGTTTAAGCCTTTTCTATTAAACCACTATTAAGCCATTTCTATAAAAACTTTCCGTAGCTAAATAAGTTTCTACCTCAAGAAATAACATTAACTGGGACGCCTGGGTGGCTCAGTGGGTTAAAGCCTCCACCTTTGGCTCAGGTCCTGGAATCCAGCACTGCTTTGGGCTCTCTGCTCTTCAGGGAGCCTGCTTCCTCCTCTCTCTCTCTGCCTCTCTGCCTACTTGTGATCTCGGTCTGTCAAATAAAGAAATTAACTCTTAAAAAAAAAATAATAACATTAACTAATACTAGTGATTAATGTTATATGCTAGGAACTTACCTGCTTTATATGACTTATATCGTTAAAGATCATCACAGCTGAGGACATATGGGGGCAGTTCAGTGATGACCCAACAGAGTCAGGAGTCAGAAGGACCATGTGACGTCATAGCCCATGCTCTTTTGCTTCAGGGAAAGTTGATTTTCATCGGGAGCATTCAGTTTATCAACGGATCTTTGTATGTGGAAATGACATGCTTCACCAGTATTAGCTGGGAAAAGTTTCAGTGTTTTGTTTTTGTTTTCCCCTAGGGTTGGTGATTTTGCCACTCCTGAGTGCTAATTTATTCTAGGCAGGCTTGCCCCCTTGGGTCGCACCATTCATGAGAGCAGAAAAGCAGGGAAAACTGAGCACTTCGGAGAAGTAATCCGATCTTGTAAATCCCAGTCTTGACCAAACATCCTCTTTACCTAGAAAGCTCTCCTGAAAACCCCAAATTCAATTCTTATTTTTCCCCTCTTTTCTCTATGACAGAATTGTAACACTGCTAGTTCTCCTTAAGACACCTCACGAGTACCTCTGAAATCTTTCTCCAAATTACCACACTTTCTGTCACCTCAGCTCTTTCCTATCTGGTTGAAAAAGCCTTCCAGACTTATGTCAGGACCTGTAGGATCTTTTTACTTCAGGCCCCACCACATTCCTACCTCAGTTCTTCTAAAATGCGCCTCACCCCCATGATCCTTGTAGGAATGCTCCCCTGCCAGAAAGTAGGTCCAAATGCCTCAGTGGATGATAACTGTGGGGAGGGAGATCTGTCTTAGAAGCGTCACAGCGAAGTTTATCACATGGCACCATCAGCGTATAACCAGTATGATCACAATTATGAAGTCAATGTCCAGAAACTAGAATGATTCACATGCCGAAGGGCTTGTTCAATATCTTGAAAGAGAGGCACTGGAACTGGGAAACGGTTTGACTAGTAGCACGTTATGTACAGAGGGTGTTTTATAATGTTGTTTTATAATGTAGTTTTATGGAGAAACAAGGTGACGTGATGGAAAGAACACGGAAGACATGGTTTTATAACCTGACCTTAGAGCTGGGTTTCTTTCTTTCTTTCTTTCTTTCTGTCTTTCTTTCTGTCTTTCTGTCTTTCTGTCTTTCTTTCTCCTTCTTTCTCACTGTATCACCTTTTGCCCCACCAGGAACCTCTTCCACTGATTCTCTATTCAAAATGACTCTCTCATGCACTGCAAAAACAATCATTAGGCTGAACTATGCTAAGTTTCAGGGATTCAGGGATGTTTTTGTTTTCAAAGAAGCAGGAGCAAGAAATGTAGCCTCCACTGCATGCCTATCCTGTGATTGGTGCTTTTCTTTCTTTACCATATCAATCTTCTAACATTCTGTGTATTACATATGAGATCATGAGAGCACAGTGTCTCAAGAAGATGGTTATATAACATCATACATGTACCTGTGTGTGTGTATATATATATATATATATATACCCTAATTCAAGAGCCTGTGTTCTTCCTACTGCAATATTGTCCAAAGGCATCTCTTCTAGAGTAAACTTTGTGAACTGTGTGATCTCACCACCTCATCCCGTAGGCTCCTTATGCCTCCCTGGTCACAGCACCCTTTCCCCCTGACCCTGGGGTAGACCTCACCATCAGTTTTAGCTATACTTTTTTTTTCCTTTTCTCTCTTGTCTTAAACTATATAAGATTTGCTGCTTCTTAGTTTCTGACATCTATCATTTTTTCCCCTTGGAATACATTGTGCTTTTCTGGATTCCTGTCATAGGCTTTGTATTTCAAATTCTCCAGGCTTCCTTCATTGTCCTGAGAAGACTTCCCAGAGCTGCCTGGATCCCTGCAACCCCTCCTTTTAGTCCTGACCTAACTCCTCTGTGTGCAAAGCAGAGCAGCAGGTGGGACCCAGCCAAAAAGCAGAGACAGGAGGCCTGCTTTCTGCAGATCTTCAGGCTCTGCCAGAATCCAGGAGGAAAGAGCAAGGCACTAGTCAGCTCTAAGAATAATAAGAATGCAGGAATCACTGGTGCATAGGCCCGAAGTCAGGCCTGAAGCTCTGTCCTGGGGGTGAGGGAGCCTCAGGAAGACCTACTGTAGGCTCTGCCTGCCTTACTAGTAGTCCTGGGAGGAGGGAGACATTTGTAGTCTTATGTAGTCATGGGGGACAATCTCAGAGGTCAGAAAAACTATGGGAGGCACACACAGGGACTGGGTTTCTTTCTATTCTGGGGCCTGGGAGGCTGAGGACACCAAGGGTTTGGAGCTCAGAGATGACTTCCCAGGGCCCCAGCAGGGAGATAGCAACATTCAGGTCACTAGGTCTCCAGCCAACAGGGAGGGTTCCTGCCACCCTAAGGTGTGTTCTGGCTGATTATGGCGACTTAACTTCCACAAGGAAGAGAGATCCTAGTATCACATATGGGGGTTCGACAGTCAGAAAAAGAAGTGCAAGCTGAATGTTCATGACTGGCAGGCAACCTCTGAGCAAACAGATCTGCTGGGAAAGAGAAGACATCTTACGCAAATAAACAAATACCTGTAAGAAACTAACGCAGATTGAATTGCAGGATTAAAAAGCTTCTTATTACTTAAATAACATGGTTTCCACATTTAAAAACTCTGCAAGAAATGGAGAGGTGAGGGGACTCAGTGTTGAGGTAAGAATCGGATATTTGGAAGATCAAGTAAAGACAAGCTCATAACACAGAGCAAACAGAGGAGAAGAAGCAATTCATGAGGAAAAATACAGAGGACTCTGAGAACAAAGGCAAGGACCTAAAGTGCAAATTTAGAGAGAAGAATAAAGACCAGATGAAAGGAGAAGCAGTCCCTTGACACACACAAAAAAATCAGTGTTTGAAATGAAAGGCTCAAATTCACAAATAGAAAGGTCTCACTGAGGTCCTGAGAAAACTGCAAAAAAAGTTTATAGTTAAATTCTTAAAGTAACAACAAAACAAAATGAAAACAAATGAAAAACCCAAGTATGCAAGATTTCACCAATCATAAGAAATTACTTAATAACAATACCCCCCCCCCAAAAAAAAACCCATCATGTCTGCATCCAATATCTCCACCACAGACTAG
This sequence comes from Mustela nigripes, assembly GCF_022355385.1. Lineage (NCBI taxonomy): Eukaryota > Metazoa > Chordata > Mammalia > Carnivora > Mustelidae > Mustela > Mustela nigripes. The sequence goes on along the minus strand of NC_081558.1, from coordinate 205,157,698 downwards.
AAGCTGGATGGTGGACTACTAAGTAAAGGCCATGGAAGGACAAATCTTCAGCGTAAGGAATCTACTCCCAGGAAGAACCGCATTTCTCTGTGAGTGAGGGAGAAAGGCACTCTGTGGCTACTCTAGGATCTAGCAACTCTGTCCTTCATAAAGCTGATCTGAAGGCAGTACTAAAGCAATGAATGGCAGAGGCCACAGCAAGGAAGGAAACATGGAAAGCAGGCGAGATTTGGTCAGCCATGACTTTTGCAATAAAAAGAAAGAATTGGCTGGCACCAGAACTGGGAGGAACATTGGCTCTAGGAAACCACTACAAATATGTCAGTGCTTCTTTAGGGTAAATACCCAGTAGTGCAATTGCTGGGTCATAGGGCAGTTCTATTTTCAAGGAACCTCCATGCTGTTTTCCAGAGTGGCTGCACCAGCTTGCATTCCCACCAACAGTGTAGGAGGGTTCCCCTTTCTCCGCATCCTCGCCAGCATCTGTCATTTCCTGACTTGTTGATTTTAGCCATTCTGACTGGTGTGAGGTGATATCTCATTGTGGTTTTGATTTGTATTTCCCTGATGCCGAGTGATATGGAGCACTTTTTCATGTGTCTGTTGGCCATCTGGATGTCTTCTTTGCAGAAATGTCTGTTCATGTCCTCTGCCCATTTCTTGATTGGATTATTTGTTCTTTGGGTGTTGAGTTTGCTAAGTTCGTAGTGATACAAAGGGGCACGTGCACCCGAAGTTTATAGCAGCAATGTCCACAATAGCCAAACTATGGAAAGAACCTAGATGTCCATCAACAGATGAATGGATAAAGAAGATGTGGTATATATACACAATGGAATACTATGCAGCCATCAAAAGAAATGAAATCTTGCCATTTGCGACAACAAGGATGGAACTAGAGCGTATCATGCTTAGCGAAATAAGTCAAGCAGAGAAAGACAACTATCATATGATCTCCCTGATATGAGGAAGTGGTGATGCAACATGGGGGCTTAAGTGGGTAGGAGAAGAATCAATGAAACAAGATGGGATTGGGAGGGAGACAAACCATAAGTGACTCTTAATCTCACAAAACAAACTGAGGGTTGCTGGGGGGAGGGGAGTTGGGAGAAGGGGGGTGGGGTTATGGACATTGGGGAGGGTATGTGCTTTGGTGAGTGCTGTGAAGTGTGTAAACCTGGCGATTCACAGACCCGTACCCCTGGGGATAAAAATACATGTTTATAAAAAATAAAAAATTAAAAAAACAAACAAACAAACAAACAAAAATATGTCAGTGCTGGTGCTCAAGTTCAGAACTAAGGCCTTCCTGGTCCTACAGGTAATAAACAGAAGAACACAAAGCGATCTAATGGTCCAACAGCAGAGTTCTTTTTTCTTCTGATCTGTTCCAGGCTCCACAGTGTCCATATTATAGCCCCTCCTGCTCTACGTCATTTCTTTACCACCCAGGAATTCTTTCCCCAAGACCCTGGTAGTCTGCAACACCTTCGTCATCTTTTATTGTCAGAGATGTTTGAGCCCTTGAGCTGCTATCCTGGCTCCCTTTGGCTCTGCCCATGCACCCCCGGGCTAGGCGAGCCCCCTGTCAGCCCGGTCCTGTTGTGAGACAGATGTGTATCAGGTGGTCTAACTCTCCATCTGGAGGGCAAGTTTGGTCTTTCTTAGACTAAGGGCCCACTCTGTGTGACCCCCCCTCCTAATCCCTCAAATCAATGTGGATCATAAATATTATTTGCCCTATATTACTGAACTCCATTGTCTGCCCCTTTCCCTGACTCTTCTTCACATACCAATAAATACATATAAATATGTTGGAAACAGAAATAAACTTTTATAAGAAATACAAAAACATCAGGAGAAAAAATATTCCATTTAAAAATGAAGATAAAAAATTATTCCATTGTAAAAAAAAATTAGAGAAAAGAAATTCTCTGTTTAAAAAATGCAGTGAAAAAAGATAAAAAAATCAGAATTGAACATTTTCCTAATTTAGGAAAGAATTTATACAACTTTTTAGCAATGGGGCAAAGAAAATTAGCCTTTCTTGTTTTATTTTTAATTTAAAAACTTTTTAAAGATTTTTTATTTATTTAAAGACAGAGGGAGAGAGATCACAAGCAGGCAGAGAGGCAGGCAGAGAGAGAGGAGGAAGCAGGCTCCCCCCACTGAGCAGAGAGCCCGAATGTGGGGCTCAATCCCAGGACCCTGAGATCATGACCTAGGGCAAAGGCAGAGGCTTAACCCATTGAGCCACCCATGTGCCCCTACATCTAATTTTTTAAAACATAGGATATATTTTACTAGCAGGCAACAAAACAAAGCAAAACAAAACAAATAGAAAGACCATCCATATACCTACCTATTTCTTACTTGGTTTTTGTCCAGACACCCCACCTTCCTCCTTAACTACCAGTCTCTAAAATCATTAACTTTGTTTCTTCTATCTGTGGTTATTTATTTTTCTTTTTTGCAGTTTGTAATTAATGTGTGGGAGGGGTGGTGGGAAGGAAGAAAGCCCATGGTTGAAGATTTTTTTCTTTGTTTTTGTCTGTAAGCTAGTAAGAATATATTTGTGCCAGAACTGTAAATACTGTAAATGTCTCTCTCTCTCTCTCTTTCTGTAATGGACCAGCTTTCCTATGCTTTTTTTATTCCCTCTAGAGTTGAGATATGAGTAAACACCTGGAGATCCTATGTGAAGAAGGAACTGTGATTTATTAGATGCTAAGTTGGAGAAATGTTTTGGAAATTAAACTGCCCTCCAGCTTTAAAGCAGAGAAGCCTTCCGAAGGCAATGAAGACTAGTCTTAGAGCCCAACTGTGGTCCAACGTGGAAGCTTGATACAATGCTTTTACATTTATCAAAGGGAGAATGAAATGAGGGGGAAAAAAGATTCAGTGTTCGGCTCCATTCTGGTTATTTCTTACCAAATGACAGACTGTCCCAGAACTTGGTGACTTAAAACAATAATCATTTAATATAACATGATTTTGTGTGTTGGAAATCCCAGCAGGGCTCAGATGATCGGTAGCACTGACCACAGCTAGTACTTCGGGTTCAAAGAGCCCATGACAACAATTTCCCTCACTGCCTTGCACTTGGCAATGACGTCTCAAATTCTGAATTCAGATGGACCTCTCTTTTGGTACATGCGGTCTTAGGACTTTTCACCATGTCTTTCCAGCAAGGTGGGCAGACACTGAGCATGGTGGACGGGAGCTCTAAGGATCCAAGGGAAAGAAATAATACTTTTGATAGGTCTGGCACTGCTTTCACTGTTTGCAATTGTCCAAAGGCATCACAGGGTCAAGGACAGGGAGAATAAATTCTACTGCACAATGGGAGGGTCACCAAAGAACATAGACCGTATTTAGTCCACTCTAGGTTCAAGTGAGGTTTTGAGAATTTAAAGAGAATTTTTTCCTTCAAACAGACTTACGTCATGAAAAGTGGCTTGTATTTAACAGGTGTCTTGTTAAATTAGATAAAAGGAAACATGGTTTCTGTTGGACAAAAGCAGGTGTAAGGACAAATATGAATTAAAAATAAGAGGCTTATTTCTTCCTGTTGAAAATAAAGGGAGAGATTCCCCTCCTCTCCTTTCTCTTGGAGCATTTACTTTAGAAAACTTGCAAGTGCTTTCTTCTTTCTTTGAAATGTATATAAATATTTTAAATATTAGAGAGGCCTTCTGTCAGCTTTGTGATCTAGGAATATCTTTCTCTAGGACTTGGAAGCACTTCTCTTTTAAATATAAGCATGAGGACTATGGACTCTGAAAAACAATCTGAGGTTGGGGAAACCAGGTGGTGGGTATTAGAGAGGGCAGGAATTACATGGAGCACTGGGTGGGGTGCAAAAACAATGAATACTGTTATGCTGAAAAAAATTAATTAATTTAAAAAATAAATAAATATAAGCATGAGGGGCGATAGCACCCTTTCTCTGCTTTTTTGTGGGAGTGTAAGTCCTGTGCCAGGTTGCAAAATGATTAGTCATAGGAATATGAGAAGTTTGTTTTACTTCTGGATAATGTCAGTAGCTAACATAGATGATAATCCTAATTACCAAGCAAATTTGGAATGAACTCTGTGTGAGAAAGTTGTTGTCAAGTCCTATTGCTTGAGGAATAGCTGTTTACCTAGAAAACATGTATGTAGTGGGTTGTATCCTCCTGAATATGTAAAAAGGTGAGTTTTCTTTCTGTCTTTGTAATCCTTTAGCAGATTGCCTGTCATGCACGTCACATTCTTATTTAATGCTTATTCAATAATGAAACTGGTTTGGGGACACCTGGATGGCTCAGCTGGTTAAGTGTCTGACTCCTGATTTTGGCTCAGGTCATGATCTAAGCACAGTCTGCTTGTGATTTTCTCTCCCTCTCCTGACCCTCTCCACTCACATATGCATGCTGTCTCTAAATAATAATAATAATAATAATAATAAATAATGAAATTGATTTCTTTCTCTACTATCTTTGTGGGAAAAGTCTCTGGGTTGGAAATTTTTGTTTTTAATTACATTTCCCCAACATAAGCCATGATAAGAAAAAACACAGAAGAGAAAAATTTCCATAATCTAGAAATTTATGCTTGGTAATAATCAGAGATGTATCTGAATGTTCTGTAAATGGATGTTTATCTGAGCACTACTTACAATGATGGAAATTGAAAACGATATAAGTGTCCCACAGAGAGAAGTTATATAAGAGATGGTGTGCCTGACCATTCAATTGCATATTTTCCTGCTACCAAAGAATTCTTAATGACCCATATATTGTTTCTGATATAATGTCATGAAAATAGAATAAACCCAGTTTTAAAATCCCATACTCACCACAACCATGATTAAATCTCTCACACACACACAGAGATACACAGCTGGAAAAAAATTGACTAAAATGTAAACTTATATGTGATTACTTTCTTTTAAATATTTTCCGTACTTTCATTTTCTTTTTTAAAAATATTTTGTTTATTTGAAAGAGAGAATGAGAAAGAGAGAGAAAGAGAAAGCATGTTTGTGAGTGAGGGGAGGGGACGGAGAGAGGGGGAAGCAGGTTCCCCGTTGAGCAAGGAACCGGATACAGGACTTGATTCCAAGACCTTGAGATCATAACCTGAGCCGAAGACAGATGCTTAACTGATGAGACACGCAGGAACCCCTGTACTTTCATTTTCTAATGAAAAAACATTTTCATAGTGAAAAATAAATAAATAAACTTATAATTTTATATTTTAAGGCTAGAAGTATACAGAAAACAGTAGATGGTTGACTTAAGTTGGCGGAAAATCAAAACAGAACTGTGGTGGAAAGGGATTAGGAAAGATCAATAAACTCTGAGGAAAATCATAAAACTATGGGGAAAGGTGATGAGAAGTGACAAAATAAAATACAAAATGATGGTTGAATAGGAAAACAAAAGGAAGAATCAAAGCACATTTTTTCCAGACCTGTGAAAATAAAGACTTGTGATAGAAAACCAGCTGCTTTACAATGTTTCAAGCAAGATTAATAATCTTAAGTAAAGAGTAAGAGCTAGTCTGATAGGGCATTTTGGAAATATCCAATTTTTTAAAAAAATGGTCCCATCAAATGAACAAATATAAGGTGCATGTTTGAGTTAAACAGTAGCACCATAGAACAAATCGTTTTTGTTCCATTCTGTCATTTGACTTGAGTTTTGCATTTAATCCTTTAAATAGTCTTATTCTATAGAGAAAAGTCACTTTTTTTTAGCATGTAACAGGTAAATACAAATGTTTAAATTCCAGAGTAGTTAATTTTTTTAAAGCTCCATTTGTTAAATAATCCATTCCTTGTAGTTTGCCGATGCATTATTTATCAAGTAGTAAATGCATACATGTCTCACTGTCTGTTTCTGGGCTATTTATTCTGCTTCATTGATCTCTAGATCCTTTAAAAGTAGATTATCACTAACTGATATAAAGACTGGTAGTTTCATCAAGTCTGTGGATACTTGTCCTGAATATACTTCAGTACTACTGACTTCATAAAGGAAATACTTTCAGAGGGTTCACTGCACAATAAACATGGAGGAGAAAATGTGTTATTAAGGAGGAGAAAACATCAAATCTTTTTTTTTTTTTTTTGTCCTTTTTAGCAACTGTAGTAGGCATTCTCAGTTAGTGTCTTGCTCCCATCTATTCTTCCCAATATCAAAATTCACTGCAACATAAAAGCAGTTTAGGTCTAGAACACAGAGGGCCCTATTCAGTTTTATAAATCAAGGTTTATGAGAAAGGCTTCTATCAAAAAATCTGTCAGTCCCAATGTAGAAGACTGGAACCTCATTTAAGAAGTCAAGATTCCAACGCTTTCTCCCACTAACTGTGCAAATTTGAAAAATGTATCTAACTAGTTCTTGAATCTGTTTCTTTACTGTTAACATAAAGACTAATGCAGTAGACTATGTGACACATTAGAACACAATCAATCTCTAAAACTTGTGAATTTTTAAAAATAGAGCTACCCTTTGACCCTGCAATTGCACTACTGGGTATTTACCCCAAAGATATAGACGTAGTGAACAGAAGGGCCATCTGTACCCCAGTGTTCATTATCAGCAATGGCCAAAGTCACCAAACTGTGGAAAGAGCCAAGATGTCCTTCAACAGACGAACGGATAAAGAAGATACGGTCCTTATATACAATGGAGTATTATGCCTCCATCAGAAAGGATAAATACCCAACTTTCATATCAACATGGATGGGACTGGAAGAGATTATGCTGAGTGAAATAATTCAAGTAGAGAGAGTCGATTTTCATATGGTTTCACTTACTTGTGGAGCATAAGGAATAACACGTAGGACATTGGGAGATGGAGAGGAGAAGAGAGTTGGGGGAAATTGGAGGGGGAGACAAACTATGAGAGACTATGGACTCTGAGAAACAAACTGAGGGTTTTGGAAGGGAGGGGGTGAGAGTGGGTGAGCCCTGTGGTGGAGATTATGGAGATTGGTGAGTATTATGGAGGGTATGGTGCATAAACAATGAATCTTGGAACACTGATAAAATAAATGAAATAAAAAGGAAAAAAAAAGAAAATCATAAGTTTTGAGGGAATGGTATCAGATTCAAAAATACAGATATTACTTTACTCTTGCCAATGGCCCTAAAAAAACTTTATACTAGACTTGTCAAGGCTTACGGACAGGTAAGGTATCTATGACTATGACTGTAGTACACAGTGTAGGATACATGGATCTCTGACAACCAATAATGATAGTTTATGATAAAAGAAATTGCTGGATTTTGTTTATATAGGTCAGGTAGCTATGTGGTAATCCCCAAAAGCAGCAAGAGTTTATTGAAAACATACCATACGAGCAATAGTCTTTTAATAGGGAATCTTTTGAAAATCTGATGAACTGAGAAGCTATCCAAAAGTATCAATTTGTGACTGCCATTTCTTTGACAGACCCCAATAGACTGGGATTACTACGAAGTCTGTCTGAATCACTGGGCAGCATGAAATTGGTCTCCATCTCAGCATACATGACCTGGGGTCTCAAGCACATGGCATCACAGATTCTTTGATAACGGAGGACTGAGTTTACCATGTGCCATTTGAAAATAAACCTTGTATTAATTCAGGCCAAAATTCTGTAATGAGTTTCCTGAAATTTAAAATCCAGCCAATCTCATTGTTTTGCATTCAAAATCAATTTTTTAATTTATTTTCGGCATAACAATATTTATTGTTTTTGCACCACACCCAGTGCTCCATGCAATCCATGCCATCTCCAATACCCACCACCTGGTTCCCCCAACCTCCCACCCCCCACCCCTTCAAAACCCTCAGATTGTCTTTCAGAGTCCATAGTCTCTCATGGTTCACCTCCCCTTCCAATTTCCCTCAACTCCCTTCTCCTCTCCATCTCCCCTTGTCCTCCATGCTATTGTTATGCTCCACAAATAAGTGAAACCATATGATAATTGACTCTCTCTGCTTGACTTATTTCACTCAGGATAATCTCTTCCAGTCCCATCCATGTTGCTACAAAAGTTGGGTATTCATCCTTTCGTATGGAGGCATAATACTCCATAGAGTATATGGACCACATCTTCCTTATCTATTCGTCCGTTGAAGGGCATCTTGGTTCTTTCCACAGTTTGGTGACCATGGCCATTGCTGCTATAAACATTGGGGTACAGATGGCCTTTCTTTTCACTACATCTGTATCTTTGGGGTAAATACCCAGTAGTGCAATTGCAGGGTCATAGGAAAGCTCTATTTTTAATTTCTTGAGGAATCTCTACACTGTTCTCCAAAGTGGCTATACCAACTTGCATTCCCACCAACAGTGTAAGAGGGTTCCCCTTTCTCTACAACCCCTCCAATACATGTTGATTCCTGTCTTGCAAATTTTGGCCATTCTAACTGGTGTAAGGTGGTATCTCAATGTGATTTGAATTTGAATCTCCCTGATGGCTAGTGATGATGAATGTCAAAATCAATTTTTTTTCAAAGATTGTACTTATTTATTTGACAGACAGAGATCACAAGTAGGCAGAGAAGCAGGCCAAGAGAGAGGAGGAAGCAGGCTCCCTGCGGAGCAGAGAGCCTGATGGGGGTTCGATCCCAAAACTCTGAGATCATGATCTGAGCCAAAGGCAGGGGCTTTAACCCATTGAGCCACCCAGGCACCCCCAAAATCAATTTGTTAACTGGTTGTGTTCCTGATTATATATTTCCTGTGTGTGTGTGTAATGAAATTTTTTGTAGTACTTCCCATTTAAAAGTTTAGCAATGAATAAAAATGGAAACCATCCAAGATTCCACCCCAAAGAGATAAGATCCTAAGAAAGTGGACAAGCACACACAAATGTAAATGTATCTGAATCTGAAGCCCACACTTTTCCATCATTGAAATCTAGTATCACTTCCATTTCTGTAGCAGATGAAGTTGATTTGTATCCCAGGCATGTTGATAATTTTAGTACCTTAAATTAATATCCCTTAAATATCCATTCAGTAGTTAAATAGTGGAAATAAGATAAACTGATTTATTTTTGGTTAATTTAATGTCTATGTTGAAACAAATTCACTTATTGATTCACTTCCAAGAATTAATGGAAAGCCAACATGGTTTAAAAATCCAGCAAAACATTTTCTACCACTCAGTGTTTCCTTATTTATCTTTGGGGTCCTTTTGTTATTTCCTAACTACATTACTCCTTAAGAGATGAAAGGCTTTAGCTTTAGATGTGCAAATTATTACTTGCTCCCAGTAAAAGCATCACTCAGTAGACTAATGGGTTTCAGATTCTCAGCAGGAGGGACTTCTTGGGCGCATGAGGAAGATATGGAACAGAGATGGTTATTTGCTGGCAAAAAAGGTGTTCTGCAAATTTTTAATCAGATGTCTATTTCTGCAAAATTAGGTCCAATATTGCATATATTCATTGAATTTAAAAAGAAAATGGTGATTTTTACAGTTTTTTAGCTTGTTCTGGTTATTGGGATGAGACAAGTAATCTCTGGAGGCTCTCTGTGTTCATGCTAGAAAAATCCTATCCATCACTGCTGAAAAGGAGAACAAAAGTATAGTATAAGAGGATAGATTTGTGAAAAGCACATTCCTTGAGCAGGGATGAAGCTTATGCTCTGAGCATCGACAATCCAGTAAAAATGAGAGGTTCTGGGGCTCCTGGGTGGATCAGTTGGTGAAGTGTTTGCCTTCTGCTCAGGTCATGATCCCAGCATCCTGAGATCAAGCCCCGTGCTGGGCTCCCTGCTCATCAAGGAGTCTCCTGCTCCCTCTCCCTCTGCTCCTCCTCCCCCCACTCACGTTCTCTCTTGCTTGCTCTGCTGCTTGCTCTGCTTGTTCTCTCTCAAATAAATAAGTTAAAAAAAAAAATGAGAGGTCCTTCTAATACTCTATTAGTTCTCATGTCCTATTGTGGTGGACCTCCTCACTTACTTCTCACCAAATTTAACATCAATCTCCTGAAATCTTCTTTTTCTAAAAACTTCCCAGATTGGTAGCTCAAAAGATCTAGTCCTTCATTCACCAAACATTTGCAAATGATCTGCAGCAAGCTCAGGGACAGTGATTCCTCCCAGATCAGACTGGAGGGTCCCCACGTCCCTCCACAGCGCTGGGCAAACATCTTCAGTAGTCTCTGGGTGAAGAAGTTCATAAACTGAAACGTTGGACTCTAACATGAGGATGTCAGACAAACTAGTGAATAATAAATTCCAGGCCCAGATAAGCTGAACCTTATCTTGGTTCACTTGAACCAAGTGAACTTGGTTTACTAAGAATGTAGGCAAATAGAGGGATAGTCATTAGTCTTTATGGGTTCCAGAGCTGTTATAGAATCTGATGAGAGCCATGAAATCTCATCCTAAAAAAATTGTACATACACACTATACATATAGTGTGTGGGTATAATATATATATATATTGTGTGTGTATATATATGTATATACATCAATATATATGTATATGTAGTCTACGAAACCCCAGAAATTATATGCAGACTTTGCACATATAGACATGCAAAGTCTATAAATTATAAAGTCTATAATTATGTGCAGACTTTGCACGCCTATACGTACATACATACATACACATACATACATACATATACATGTATATGTATGTATGTGTGTGTGTGTGTGTGTGTATAGACATGCAAAGTCTGCACATAATTTCTGGGGTTTTGTAGACTACCCTGAGTGGACTATACACATGCATGATTCATTCATTCAGCAAATGATTAACAAACACCTATCTATCTACATCTTCTAAATCTTGACTTTGTGTGTGTGTGTGTGCATGTGTGTGTCTTTAAGTCAACTTTTTATTTTAGAAAAAGTTTTAGATTTATAGAAAAATTACAAAGATGGTACAAAGGATTCTTATATACCCCTACCCTGTCTCTATCATTAATGTCTTTCTTTTTTTTTATTTTTAAAATTTTTTTATAAACATATAATGTATCATTAGCCCCAGAATTACAGGTCTGTGTAAATCTAGACTTTTAAGGAGACTCAAATTATCTTGAAGGACCTTTTTATAATTAAAATATATTTTATTTCATTAACTTTAAGGGTGTTTCTTGCTGGAGTATATGATGTTCAAAAGAGTATAAGGCCTGAAACATCTGAGAAAAAGCTAAAGTAAGACAAAGGATGATGGAGGGAGTTTAGACTGAAACCACAGGATTCTTGGCATCTAAATAAATGACCTATCTCATATTTTTTCCTAGGACAAGATATGTCCTTTAGTGTTGAAGCTTGAGCTCCAATTAAAAGGATCACATGAATATCCTTGGAAAACAAGGAATCTATATACATATTGTTGAGGGGGGTAAGACCATTTTATTCATGAAAAAGACAAGAATCTGGACAAATCAAAGTGTAGCATGTAAGAAGACCAACTAGTAGACTAGCTAAGTTAGCTAGACCATTAGGTTATATAGACCCAGCTGCAGATCCCATATTTGTGACCCACTGCTTGTGAAAACCTGGAAAAATTATTAAACGTCTTAGACAATTACTTTTATCATTTGCAAAATCAAATAATAACAGAATCTCATGAATTAGTTCCTTATAAGATTCAATATGATGATGCCTATAAAGCACTTAACCAGGGCCCTGAACAGTGTAGGTGTTCCCAATAAGAACTTAATTACAAATGGCCCTTACTGAAAGGTAAGGGATGTTTGCATACCACTTAACTATTACACATAGATGTTTAGGTATTTGGGATAAAGGCAAGGTAAGATTTTGGAAAAAATAATGGAATTCTGAGCTCAGATGAGGATTAGTAGATAAATGGTTCTCTACAATAAAAATGGTCGTAAAACAACTGATTGGGGCCAGGATTCAGTATTAAGTGTCAGAGATTATAGCCTTAAAACCTCTCTCTAGCTCACACCTAATTAGGAGACTGTACTCACACAGAGGCTTTACAGAAACCCCTGATGAGTTAACGGAAGAGGGAATAGTGATGTCACTCAAACACCAGGGGGCGCTCTCAGTTTAAGGGAAAAGCACCCCAGTCCCCTTTATAAATTGAGGAGGTCAAAACGTGCTAAAGGTCAGGACAGACTTTGGGAACAATTCACTACTGTGGATTAAATTTAGAATTCTTCACAAATCTTTTTTTTTTTTTTTCTCATTTATTTGGATTTCTTAAGAGAGCCATATGGGGAAAAACAATGTAGTGCTATTTCTAACATTAAGACCACCCTGCCTTGTGCCACATGGATTTCTCTTTTTTTACTCTCTTTAGAGACTTCCAGAGTTTTCAGAGTCATTTCTAAGTCATTTAAAGGCAAGAGATATTGCATCTACACAAGTAAAATAGAGGAGAGAGATAATATTTGCTGATGATGGGGATTTTCAAATTACTTAAATAATTTAGTCTCCATTTCCCCCTAATGTGACTTATCCTTCACTTAACCATTCACGAAAATAGGTAAGATCCTAGCTGTCCTATTTTTATTCATTCACTCATTCAGCAAATATTTGTTGAACGTGGGCTACATGTGAGGCCTTGGGAATAAGGAAATTCATAAACATCAATCCTGGTCCCTCACATAACAAATCACCTGACATTGAGTCGGCTCTCAGCTTACATTTTAGTGAGAAGAGACAGACAATTGAAATCAGGAGGGCAAATATATAAGAAACTGAATGTATACATGGATAATGACCAAACCAAATATAAAAATAGAACTCTGACCTACAACCTGTTGGAACAAGCCCGTAACACTCGTCCCTCTATAATAAACTGTTGAGGAAGTCAGCCTGCTAGGAAGTCTAACTGTTATATGAAGTAATAATCCAGGATCCTAAACAATAGCTTCTTTAACAATTGACCCCAAATGACCAAGACTTGATTAATAATTGATAGTTCCCCTAATGTTTTCCTCTACTTCCAACTTAAGACCAACCAGAGAAAACGTAATATGCACCCGTCGGAGATCATGTAGGATGCCTGGCTTCTAGTTAGCCAGCCTACAGCTTCCCCATGCCAACGACCCCATTCTTCCCTTCTTGCACTCTGAAACTTTTTCATCCTTTTGCCTGCCTTTGAGTCTCTGTCAAACACAGAGGATAGTGGCTGACTTTCCTGCTATGTAGCAAGCTCAGAATAAATGGGCTTTGCATTTCTCCTTTGGTTAGTCTTCATTTATTTCCATGTATAGAATATGACAGGTTTGGAAAAGTAGTATGCAGAAATATAAATCATAATTAAGGAATAGGGGTACCTGTGGGAGAGGGGTTTATTTTCCAGGGAGTGGCGAGGCAAGACCTTTTAAGCAAAGACCTAAAGGAAGTGAGGGCTGGGCTTTGTGGATATCCAGGAGGGGCATCCCTGTATGAGGAAGAGCAAGTACAGCTTGAAAGGGAGACTATTTTGTGGTTTGAAAAATGGCCATTTTCAGAGTGAATACAAGAAAGAGAGAGAGAGTGGCCAGATCGGAGTTCAGAGAGTCAGCGAGCCAAAGAGTAAGGCCCTAGAATAAAAAGAGACACCTTTGGAGCTTTAAACAGAGGAATGGCATGACCTGAATTTGCTCTTGAAGTGACACCTTGGCTCTTCTGTTCAAGTGCACTGTAGGGAGCAGGGGAGAAGCCTGGGGACCAGGTTGCAGTAATGTAGACAAAGACGGCAGTGGTTTAGTTGGGGGATAGTATAGAGGAGCTCATGAAAAATCTCTTGGTTTTGAATGTTTGAAAGCAAATCTTTTTTTTTTTTTTTTTTTTTTTTTTTAAGATTTTATTTACTTATTTCAGGGAGAGAGATAGTGAGAGGGAGAAGGAGAGAAAATCTGAAGCAGATGCCACACTGAGCACAGAGCCCAATGTGGGGCTTTATCTCACAACCTCGAGGTCCAGACCTGAGTCGAAACCAAGAATCAGACTCTTCACCGACTAAGTCACCCAGGGGCCCCTGTTTGAAGGCAAATGTCATGGATGTATTGACTGGGTGGCGTCCGAAAGGTGAAATGAAAGGACAAGAGGATAAAAATTAAGGCTTTTGAATGCATGAACTTGGAAAGACAGAGACAACACTGGGAAGGGGAGAAATGGTTTGGCGTGGCTATTTGTAGCAACTGGTAATTTGGTTCTAGTCACAGTGAATTTGAGATGTCTGTAAGATTTTCAAAGGAAATTAAAGAAAGCTTCAGCCTAGGGATACAAGTGTGGGCACTATTAGCATATTTGTAGAGTTAAAGCCATCCGTATAGTGACCTTGGAATAGTCTGGTATTTAAAGGCTGGAGAAATGAGAAGGAACTTGGAAAGGGGAATGACAAAAGTGACTAGGGAGATAGGAAAAGAACCAATAGAGAGAGTGGCCACCCCGAAACTATGAGAAGAAAGCATTGTAAGAGTAAAGGCATGGTTAATGGGGACAAATCTGATGGGTGAAGTAAGAAAACTAAGAACTGATGACGAAACTTAACAATTTAGACGTTGTCAATGACTTTTACAATAGTTTTCATGGAAGTTGTGAAGAACACAGTCTGAACAAAAATCAAAAGCAGAATGGGAGAGTATAAATTTTAAGATAAGTAAGAAGAAGCAGTGCTCTGTCAATTTTACTTTTAAAAAGAGGTAAGAAACTGCAGTAGGAGGGGGCTGTGGGGCCAGAGGCAAGGTTTGTGTGTTAGTTAGTTTGTTTGTTTTTAAGTTTGGTTCTATTGCAATCGGTTTGGATGTTTATGGTAAGCAGAATAATGGCCCACCGAATACGGCCATGTCCTCATTCCCTATGAAAGGTGACATATACAATCAAATCAACTCAAATCAAAATCAAAAAGCTTTTGCAAGAATTGATTAATGATCTTGTTGAGGAATATTAGTCCAGACTTTCTATGCAGATTCAGTGTCATTATTTATTCAGGTAGACCCACTGCAACTACATGAGCCCATTTAAAGGCAAGAGGGAGGTGAGAGGGTCAGAGAAGGAGATGTGATGGAAGTGTGTGTGTGTGTGTGTGTGTGTGTGTGTGTGTGTGTGTGAGAGAGAGAGAGAGAGACAGAGAGAGCTTGAGATTCAAAGACTCTATGTTGATATAAATCGAGGATAAAAATAGAGGCTGTGAGCCACGGAAGCAGGTAGTCTCTAGAAGGTGGAAAATAATACATATGAATTCTCATCGAGGGACTCCAGAAGGATACAGGCCTGCAAATTCATTTTGCATTTCTGAAGTTAATAGATTAGTGTTCTTTTAAGCCACTAAATGTGCTGCCATTTGCAGTAGCAGCAACAAAAGCAAACACAATGTTGTTGGGAATGATACAATCAAGAAGAGAAAATGATAATGCAAGGGGAGAGATGGCCATGTCTGGAATGATGTCTTTCAACCTGTATCTTGGAGTGATCAGATGGGACCTGGTGCACAAAAGGATGGACACAGGTAGGATTTCATTCTAGTAACGGGGTAGTATACAATTGAATTGCATTCAGTTGATACATTCAGGGGCAGAAGCATTTCCTCAGTTTTTTCAGTGAAGTTCCAATCAACAGCATCAGCTATAATTGGAGAACTGGGGAGGAATGTTGAAGGAAAGTAGGCAATAAGAATGCAGGAAAATAACAGACTAGAGAAGAGTAATACGACTGCATGGCAGAAACAAGGACCCACTTGAGATTAGTGGTGATGGTGTGTCTGTTGGTTCAAAAATTTTTAGTCATATTTAGCCTCCTAGATCGATTGCAGAATCCATGGAGAGTTGGGTTTCATCAAAACCGATTTTGCCAGAGAAATAAAACGTGGAACATTGGAGTTAGAAATTGAGGGTGTAAGCAAGGGAATCTAAGATGCTTGAGGGAGAAAATGGAGACATGACTTAAGTTGGGACATTGAAAGCGGGGTGAATCAATGAACTGTAGATTTCTGTGGTATCAAAGAGTTATTGGCAATCGTGTGGGGGAGGTAGTGAAGTCCAGAATATGGGAAGCTTGGGAATATGCTATGGGAAGCTGAAGCTCATGAGAGTAAGAAGGTGTAGGAAGCCCGTCTCTGGGGCTGCACACTGACATCACTGGGAGAGTGTAATTCAGAACCACATGACATCAGCATCTCTGGGGGTGGATTCGGGCCATTAGAATTTTGTTCAATTTCTCCCTATGATTCTAATATGCAGGCAAGATTTGAATACCACAGGAGTAGGTAGCTGAGTGGACTGAAAAACAAGAGTGCAGGAAGCCCAGGAGACAACACCAACGATGTAAAAAAAGACCCACGAGCTGGAATTGACCTCTTCCAAGGAAAAGTATTACGGAACTGTCTGCTGTTTTAGGGTACAGTTATGGAAACTTTCATCATTATCATAAACTAGGCTTTTGTCCTTGTTAATACAAGGACAATTGAGTTAATTATTTGTCCAAGAAATCTTGGGCAGCATGTTGCCTGATTGTTTTTTTTTTGCAGGGGGGGAGAAAGAAAAGAAAAGAAAAAAGAAAAAAGAAATAGATGAATTTCTCTCCACCCTCCTCTACCATTCGAGGTGGGAAATGTTTATAAAATTCTAATTTTAAAAAAAGAGATAGACCTGAACTACAAGTTACATGAACCAGTGTTCTTGCTAAGCGACACATAGGTAAACACAGACATTACACCTGAGGCACCACCAGGCGTTTAAGCAACAACTGAGTAAGATGTGAACAATTAAGCATGTACTTCCGGCACAGACACTGATAGTTACATGCCCAGTATCCAATTTTTCCTCCTCTTTTACGATGAGAATCTCAATTTTGTCTAGGGTGAGAGTGTGCCTTGTCAAAAATATGGCCCTCCCAACTCTTCCTCGACCTAGTTTTGTCATGTGACCCACATCCAGCCCCTGAGATCTAAGTGGGAGTGTCCCAAGTCAGACTTCAGAGAAAATTTTGTTTGGTTTGGTTTGTTTTTTTTCTGATAGAGACAGACTTCTTTTGGAGCATGGGGGTTTGACCCTTTGCATACCTCCTTCTCCTTTGCCTGGAGGGGACTCAGGCGTTCTGAGACTCTGAACACCACTGCCACATGTTTGATTGCCGGCAGCAGGAAGCTAAACAGAACTTCTACCCCAGGGGAATATCAGAGCAGCCCTGACAGCCCTAAGCTGCCAAACGCTACACTTTCTTTTTTTTTTTTTTCTTTTTTTTCTTTTTTTTTTAAAGAAAGACAAACATCTTACTTATTTGAGCAACTTCAGTAGAATGTGTGTTATATAAAGGCAAGTGTAATTGCTAGTGAATAAAATTTTCTTCAAACGGTTTTAGGAACACCTTTATCCTTCATTATAAGTAGGGAAAAAAAGAAATTTATTTAATCAGTAGATTCCATGAATTATGTTTAAATTACATTTATGCTCCTTGATACAATGGAATATAGCATCACTATAAATATGATGAGGCAGACAAATACATAATGGAATAAAAATGTTCAGGATAGACCATTAGGTGGAGAAACAAAGGAGCTAACACAACGGCATGTATCGAGGGCTTGACTAGACTTATTTTCACCTAAATTTCAACTATGTGTGTGTGCGTGTGTGTGTGTATTCTTTTCAGGTCTGGTTGTAGTGGTCAGGGTTGTGGTGAGAGTAGCATCAAGGAGATGTGTCCTGAACCCACTTACATGATAACACAAAGACAATGGTATGTGTGAATATGGAGTGGGTGGCTGCATTGTAAGAAGGGGAAAGCAACCTTCTTCTTCTTTTAATTTATTTGACAGAGAGAGACAGCAAGAGAGGGAACACAAGCAGGGGGAGTGGGAGAGGGAGAGACAGGCTGACAGGCTTTCCACCGGGCAGGGAGCCCAAAGCGGGGTTCCATCTGGGGACCCTAAGATCATGACCTGAGCTGAAGGCAGAGGCTTAACAACTGAACCACCCAGGTGCCCCATGCTTATTCTTCTTATGAACTCTTGACAATCTCAGTAAACCAACTTTAAAGAAAGTTTAAAAAAATATATTACTAATTTTTTTTTTCCTACTTAAGCTTATTGGTCAATGTTTTGCCAGGATTTATTTAAAAAAGAAAACACTTTCACCTTGAATTTTAGGGAAATCAATTATTGACAAATATTACTATATAGATAGTACTTAAATTTATTAAATAATGTTGAGGGGCTGTTTTATAACTTTTTAGAACCCAGAAGACTTTGAATGTCAATTATTTTTAATGTTGGACCATTTGCTCAAAGCCAAAAATCATTTTATAATCTGGCCCCTGTATTCAAATTTGATATGCTACAGAGAACACTGTGTTTTTACATTTTTTAAAGTGCTCTTTTGTTCCTATACATTCATTATAAGAAAAAAGTAAACGGTAAAACTACCCTGAATCCATGGACTATGTATTTAAGCAACTGCATAAACTGCTAGCACTTTATTTACAAAAACATGTTTAAAACCAGCAGGGGGGGTGGGCACCTGGGTGGCTCAGTCAGTTAAGCAACCAATGATCTCAGGGTTGTGAGACTGTCTCCTGTAAAGCTCTGTGCTGGCCATCAAGCCTGATTAAGAGTCTCTTTCTCTCTCTCCCTCTGCCCCTTCCCCTCCCTCTCTGCTTTCTCTCTCTGAAAAACAAAAGCAAAAACAAGCATACAAAAACAAAGAAAAACCATGAAAATAACAACAAAAACCAGACAAATAAATAAGCAAACAAAAAACCGCAAATACACAACAGAGTACCTGGTACAAAGTGTAACGTTGTTCAATGAAGCTTTTAATACAGACTCAACACACAAGTGTGTGGCAACCCTATATAGCTTATTTTATAAGCCTTCTCATCATTTGGGCAAGAGTTATGATTAATATAAAAATATCCACAGTGTTTACACATATTCTCTCCAAGTCACGCTATTAGTGAGTTTACGGTCAACTAAGAGCTGCATTTTTATTTATTTTTTTATTTATTTATGACTGGAAGCTTTTGGATATTCTTTAGAAAATGTTGTACTTGAGAGGTCACAGCTTGATCAAATTTGGAAGGTTTCTTACTCAGGTGAATGAAGTTTTGACATTTTATTCCCTTAGACATAAATCACATACATTAAGCATAACTAAAAGAGCAAAAACTATTTTTACTTATCAAGAGAGTCCAATCTAAAATACTAAGTAAAGTGAAACCTTTTGTGATCATGAATTCTTAGGCTTTATGTGTTTTTTTTTCTATGTAATTTTGTACATTCCTCTAATAATTCTATGAAAAAGTACAATTGATTTATGTGGCTGTTTATTTTCATGGTGCAATACAGACTTGCTGGGGGAAGTAATGTCCACCTGTTTCTTTAAAAGGACAAATCTTGAAATGCCTTAAGAATAGATTCTACTTTTTCTGACAGGTGACAAAACTCATTTGCACCATAAATGTAAATTTGTATGACTGGTAAACTTATCCATAAGATTTTGGGAACATTATTTAATACACTTGATGTATTACACCAGAGGAATGAATCAAATAACACATTAGATTTCTACTAAACTGCTCATCATATTGTATATTGGTGTTAGTTTCAAAATAAAATTAACTCAGTATATTGTGTTTTAAATTTAACTTAGGTTTAGAAAGGGACAAAGTTGAATGGATGAGGAAGATGTCATCCCAGGGATGTTTAAATCCAGACATGAGGAGAAAGGTGACACAAGCGGGCTTATGACTGGTGTCCAAAGAGACAGACTCTCATAAGACTATAGGCTTTACTGGAGAGAGAAAATAACTCCTATCTGGAGGTAAGTATGGGAAAAACACAAGGAAATGTTCATTGAGTTAGAAGTTAAGATGAAATTTGAAGGATAAATACTTGGAGATTGGTTGTGTGTGAAGGACTTAGAAATTTTCAGGAAAGGTGGGTGAAGGAAGAACTTTGACAAAGGCATGGATCTGGACCAGTGAAGGGTGTATTTAATTGGGTTGAGATTAAATGAAAAGAGATAACAACTAATTTGATGAGAACAGTGGGTTGGACACATAACACGGGTCCAGGACCATGAATACCAAGTGAAAATACTTCCCTAAGCCATCCTAATAGCACTAGAAGCTATGGAGTGAGAAAATTTCATGGCCAGAGCTTCCCAATGTAATATTATTCAGCAACAGGTGAGATACAGCCCTTCGATCTCTGTTCCTTTTTTGACTTGCATCTTGTGCCCCAGTAAAACGGAATGACACTTGGTTCCTTGAAAATACTAGTGGATTCACATCTCTAGGTCCTTGGTAGCACTGCCTTTCCTGCAGTTCATTGGTTCAAAACACCATGTCACACGTCCATTGTTTACCAGGTCCTCCTTCACTGCCAGAGACACAAACCCCAGTAGAGGAAGATCCCCATATTATGACTGGTAAACTTATCCATAAGATTTTGGGAACATTATTTAATACACTTGATGTATTACACCAGAGGAATGAATCAAATAACACATTAGATTTCTACTAAACTGCTCATCATATTGTATATTGGTGTTAGTTTCAAAATAAAATTAACTCAGTATATTGTGTTTTAAATTTAACTTAGGTTTAG